>NW_026042916.1:0-78045 GCF_023856365.1 Brienomyrus brachyistius | reverse complement strand
TTTCCTACTAATCAGTTACACAGAGACGAGTGTTTATTTTATGTATGTATGTGCGTGCGCGTGCGTGCGTGCGTGCGTGTGCGTGTGTGTGCATGCCTGCTTGAGTTCCACGTGCAGCAGTGGGACAGAAACACAGGAGGGTTGTGGGTCGGCTCCCCGGCGACAGAGACTGAGGGCGGGGTACCTGATCGTCACTGAGATAGTTGGGCAGGCCTCCGACAAAGAGCTTGTGTGGCGAGTCTGGAACCACGGTGGAGACGACCCCTGCAGACAGAGCGGCACGGCGCCCAAAGCCGGCCGATCACAGCAAACCGTCAACATGCCGGATAATGACCACGAGCAAACGGCGCGAGTGAAATAAGCCAACTTCAAATCAGTATGACGTCGTTATCTCCTATATAATATCAGATAAATGTAACTCCAGCAAAAAAATACCTAAATACTGGGGCAGTTTGACGACTGTTTTTTGTCTCTCCCATCTTGCTCTCCATGGGAGATGCAGACACATGCAGCACCAGTCAAAAGTATGGACACACCTGCTCTTAATGCATTTGTCTCTATTTTAGCTGTTATTCACCTTATAGTAAAAGGCCTTTGGGCATGGAAGTTATGCATATGAAGTACTGCAAAGACAAAATTTTTGTCTCTTCAAAATAGGAGCCATTGGCTTCGATGACAGCATTGCGGACTCAACCAGCTAACATATGTACCCACCTGGACCGTTTCTCCAACAGTCCTCGAGTTTCCACAAGTTCTGCGCGCAAGCTGGCTACCTTACTCTTACTCTCATCCAACTGATCCCAAACCAGCTCTATAGAGTTTAGGTTGGGGGGCTGTGGGGACCATCTCTTTCCTAGTTCACAAGGTAATAAGCTACTTGCATAACCTTCAAGGTGGGCTTTGGGTCATTATCTTGCTGAAAAACAAGTCATTTTCAGTAGGTGTGTCCAGAATTTTTAACTAGAATAGGAGCCAGCAACCCTAGAACAATTTGGGGGTTAGGGTCCTTGCTCAAGGGCCCAGTGGTGAAATCACTCTGCCAACCCTGCCAACCAGCAACCTTCTTTTCATGGGCAAACATCACAGAGCCACACAACACCCCTATGTTAACAGTAAGAAGTGAGTGACTGAGCTGTGTGTGTGTGTGTGTGGCTCAGCTGGTTAGGATGCCAGCGTTATCATCAGAAGATCACTGGTTCACATCACTGGTGATCACACCACTGGGCCGGCGAGTTTGCTCTAGGGACAGGCTGACCCTGATTTCTCAAAAAAAAAAAAAAAAAAAAAAACATTCTTCACTTTGGATAAAACTGTCTGCTAAATATTTACAACATTAAGTAAATAAAAGTGAAAGTCTCCCTCTTTATATGACAAGACATCCGCAGCTTGCGAAGGACAGTCAGTCCGTAACGAGTACAAAAAACTGGCCTTGCCGATCGGCTCTTCAAAGGTAAATAAAGATTAAGGTTATGACGGCGACAAGCAAAACGGACCTGGTACGTGGAAGGCGGGCTGCTCTGAGATGCCAGGCAGGGGGCGATAGTCGTGGGGCCGCCTGATTTTTAACGACTGACCCTGGAAAATGATGCCGTCGAAGGCCATTGCCTGCGTGGTCTCATCCACGGACCGAAACTAGGGCAGAACGAAGAACGTCGTTAATCAGGGAAGGCTGCGGTCTCCGCCTGGACACAGCAGCCATTAGGCAGGAAAGACTCTTACTTCAAGGAAGGCAAAGTTCTTGTCCTGGTTTATCTGAACAGCGAGGACGGGATTGGTGGGACCTTGACATAAGCCAGCCAATCGCATCTGGGTATTGAAGAAATCCGCCATGGCCTCCTAAAAAGACAGGCAGACACACTGAATGAAGACAGGCAGACGTCTGAAGACATCAAAACAGGCAAACGAGAAAAAAAATGACTGACAAGTCTAGTACATTTATCTATTTATTTTGCGGACACTTTCATCCAAAGCAACATACATTTCATTGAAGAAGCAGGACCAGACAGTTCCTAGAGCAAATAGTGCTTAAGGGCTGCGCTCGGGGGCCCAATGGTGAAATCACTCTGCTGCCCAAGGGATTTGAACCAACAACCTTCTTGTGACCGGCTCAGTGTCCTAACTCACTTGAGCTACACATGACACCAGTATGCATGACAGAAGGCAACGCGGGACTTTGCCTGGACTCACCTCCGTCAGGCCGAAGGGGATGTTGCCGACATAAAGCCGCCTGGCCTGCCGGGTCATCTGGCTGCCGACCATCGGCACCTGGGTGGGCGTCACTGCCACGCCGCTGGTGGTGGATGTTGCCAGTAAAGCTATCGTGGGGATCTGCCCTGCAGCTGTGGGGAGGAGAAAGGGCTTCAAGACCCCAACCAGGGACGGCCAGAACATCCGGATCGTCGCCTTCATTTGCTTCTAACCCCTAGGTTTAAGCTCTCTTCACACTGTCTGAAATCATCCCAAGTGTTATTCCCTCTTTGACCAGCAGGGGGGAGGAGGGCACTCCAGAATAAATGCTTTCATTGCAACCAATATACCATAACCTTGCAATACTGAACTAGCACACATGGAAGCGTCGCATCCAAACCTTGCATTGCCTTGTACTGCATGGGGGTGATGTGCTCGAATCCCGGAGGGGGAACATCCCAGTACTTGTATGTCCTTTTCTTACGGCTTCTCCGAGGAGAGTAGCTGCCCAAACACAAAACAGAAGGTTGTTTTCCCCAAACAATACAGTGTAAACACTCAGAATCTGGCAAAAACAAACAGATGGCAGAATGTTTACATTTAACTTTGGATCGCAGGCAGTTTAAGGTCATGAGGGTGTGACCATGCGCCACTTTTTAGGCTGGCTTTGAGGTCCCATCGCTATGGCGGGGGCTACTTATAAACGCCAGTTAAAATTTAATATGGGTACAGTCCCCCTTCCCACCACGAAGAAACCAATTGGTTGATTGTGAAAGAAACTTGTTAAGAGGCCTCAAACCATGCTAGATATCAGCTTCAGTGCCTGTAACCGGGACCGTGAGGGGGGGTACCTGTGCTTCTTGTGCTCGCGTGAGCTGCTCCGTCGGTCACGACCCTTGCGGTCGCGGCTGCTGCTGCGCTTCTCGTGACTCCGCCCCCTGGAGTCCTTGCTCCAGCGGCGGTGCTTCTCGCCACGGCTCAGAGACCGGCTGCGGCTACGCTTCTTGTGTCGCTCCTTCTCCCGCTCTGGGGGACGACACCGTGGTACCAGTGAGACGGTGGGCGGAGCGACATGACTGCCCCCCTACCATCCATTTCGATAAATCCAAGATGTGTAACTCAGAGGGATTATGAATGTGTGTCCGGATGGTTGTGGGTTTGAAGCCCATGAGTCACAGAGTAATCATATTACCAACTTCCCTGGGGTGCTGGATGCTGACTGACCCAGCGCTATGCCTTAAAAGTCACTTACGGAGACCAAGATGTGGTACGGGGTCTAACTCCCCAGTTTCCTCACCAGAATGAAGCACCTCCATTCAATTCACATATTCAATCACACCCTCCTGAAACAAACACACCCATCTCTCAATGGCTAATAATTTCAAGGGCACAAGGACATCCCCTTGAATGTCAGTCTGTTGTGAAACAATAAAAACATAACCAGACTAATTAATGATATAGGAGCACAGTGGTGAGTACAGTTGCCTCACGCCTCCGAGTCTGGAGGCCTGAATTTTGCCTCTGCTCTCTGTATGGGGAATTTGCCTGGAATAGGCTCCAGGGGAGCCTGACTAAGATAACTGGTTGGACGATGGATGGGTAATTAATATCGTTTCAATCTGACAGACAGCACTTTATTAAACTAGCAATAAAATATCACCTTTCTATCCCAGCAGGTCCTTCATATAGAAGCTTAAATAAATCCCTGAAGGTGCAGTTTTCAGTGAAGCATTTAAACGCAGGTGCTGCTCGAGGAATCAGCTTCATGCATCAGTTATAACAGCGTTACGGTAATGCACCGCTGCAAAAGTACAGACACGGAGCGGCCAATGCATCTTACGTAAATCGGTAATAACCAATTACCGCAATCGCAGGCATAGTCAGAGCGCAGATATGAATGACTGGAACTGCTAGTTTATCAAACACGGCGGCACTTAGTGCTCGTCTAGCCGAATCAGGTCGTTTCGAATGACATTTTAGTGATTTAGTGATAAGGAGCTGATATGACAAGATTGCCATTTGATAGGTACATAAATCAATCCTACTTTCGACTCCGTTGTAACGCATGTTGTATATTTCAGTTGCGTTAGTATGGCTTAAGTTTATTCAGTTTACTGGATTCTCTGCACTTTAATGAAGTTATATGTGTATTGTTATATAACTGTACATCATTGTTAGTTACTGCTATCCGCTGTAAAGGTAGATACAGGTGCAAGACTTTGCAATAACGACCTAAAAGCAGTTGTTATGATTCCAGGGAACGCGGCTGATTTTTAGAGTCTATACATCATGAAGAAACGGCGATCGTGTGAGAAAGACTTATTCTGTACGGATGACAGGGCCAGCATTTCGGACCCAAGGGAAAGGCTATTGTGCATCGGAAAGAGACAAAATCATATCATTATATAGAAAACTCGTCGTAGTATTTAAAAACCAAGTAACTAACACTGTTATTAAGTGCGGACTTTAAATCAAGTGGTCGCGGTCGTTTTTATTTGCATAAAACTTTAAACGTGATCTTGAAAATATAACGCTTGCAACAAACATCCATGCATAGTGTGTTACTGCGAATGAAAATACGCGGGTCACAATTTATGATCCAAGTGTATAATGGTAAATAATTAAATAAATAAAACCGCAGGCTTTCACATCGAGTGCACCCCAATAACGTTTCATTGAAATGTCCATGTTATGTACGCCGGGCACTGATGGATGCAGGCCTAGCGATCTCTATAACAATGCCAAGCAAAGAATGTCACTGATTTACCAAAGCGGTCAGTTTTCGGGGATCCTGCGGCAGCTGGGAGAAGAAGAATCGGGCAGGTTTCAGAATCGGCGAGCGCTCGGATAAAAGGCACCGATTTCCCAGCCGCGCTTTTCTTTTCGGAACCAGCAGAAGTGCCCTCCGCACCATCCTCGGCGCTAGGACACGCCGGCCACTTTATTACCCTAAAACAGGGAGCATACACCGATCTTCAAAGCCAAACTTACCTTGCCGATTTTCGCTTAACTGCTTCTCAAACTCATCGAAATCGGACATTTTTCAGTCCGTACTAAAGACGTATTGCAAAATAAGCAGAGGTCCAACAGTAGGCCTTTGAATGGGCTACAGGCTGCATTGGGTTCTGCTGCTTTTTCTTCCGAGTCGCCTGCCCCTCCTCCCCCGAAGTCATCGGCTCTTCCTCGGTTGTATCACACACAGGTTCGGAAACATTCGATGCGCATTACCGTCCCCTCCTGCACTGGAGGGTTAAGGACAACGTGATTATATCGAACCAAAATTGAAATGTGCAAGTTGACTTTCCTAGTTATACGTCTTCATTTTTATTCTGGGTTTAACAACCATGAGTTTATGACGTATTTTACATGATTAGTTGGCGACTGGACCTTATTGTTTATATCTCTTATTAAGGATCCATCCATCCATACATCAATTATCAAAACCACACACTTACAATCCGAGTCTAGTTTCATATGCTGCGCTGCTGAGCGACCCGCAGAATATTATGCATGAGTACAAGTCACAAGCCCCGTTTCCACTAACACGGGGCCGGTTCTAGCTTGGTGCCTTTTGAGACCGAGGCAAAAAGATGCAGACTCTCCCCGTCGGGGAATCGAACCCCGGTCTCCCGCGTGACAGGCGGGGATACTCACCACTATACTAACGAGGAGATGTACGCGCACTACTTTTACATCTTCAAGATAAACAGCGGATGACTACTAACATTTGCGAGTAATCAATGACTGAGCTTCATGTCATGACCATGGTGCTCAAGAGAAGAAAAAATACATAATGTACGTCCACTGATACCAGAACAACCATATAGCTTTATACTAAGACGATGATTAAACGGAAAATTCCTTTACAAAACACTGCCACAAAATCATAGTTTCGCAATATTACATCGTGCAACGGGACACAGTGTAAGTACGTGAAGTCGGTAATTAAATCAAGAAAAAAAAGTGAGAGGAAAAGAATACTTTTCTATTATCATATTTTTCTAACTGGCCAAACTGAGTCATATTTTGATTATACACACTAACAGAAAAACAGTGCAAATCTCCGGTAGTCCGTTTCACTTGCGCTCCGCTATGGGGCAGTAACAAGCAGAGCTTAAGTGTGGAAGGAAAAAAAAAACACAGGACAGCATCAATCCCAACTTCACAAACGCCGGAGATCGAGATGCTGTAAGCATGACAATTAACATCTTTATCCAAGGGAACAGCTGCAAGACACAGATGCCGCGCCTAACAAAGGTAGGATCGATTCCGAAGTTCAGGCATTTACAGACGCGGACTCTTCTGGAGTTGATTTTTTTCGGGAGATACGCATCAACTTCAAAAGTATGAACCGCATTATATCTATATCTGTTATGACGTTGTAGCTATTGATACTGATGCATCACAAAAATAATTTAAATGTTTTTTCATTCTGACATATGTTCGTTCGGACGAGGATTTTATTATATGAGATAAGTTTTAAATGAAAACTTTTTTTAATCTATATGATTAATTCTCGAATCTAAGCCAGACTTCACATAAATCATTCATTCATAAATATAATGGAACATACAACATCCAGGTATCCATGAAATTTATGATCAGGCTATACGTTTGTGATAACAACAAAACAACACAACATGTATATTTACAATATATGGGCCTATTGTTTAATATTGCCTCCAAATTATAGCCAGACAATAACGCAATAGGCCGACATCAAACTATTTTCATGTAAAACAAAAGTGCTGGCAGTTTGCTTGTGCTTACAGACCCCGCCTTGAGCCCATCCAGAAAGATCCCAAAAATAACCGACAAGCAAAGGTTGTAACAATCTGAGCATGTTTAGTTTAATGTAATCAGGAGCCGAATTAATAACGCGAATAAATGATCAAACCGAAAGTCTGTAGTCGGGAATATCCGATAACGTCTTTGACGTGCAGTTAAGATAGTCAGAGGAAAAACCTTGTAGTTTACTTATATATATGCCTAAATATATGAGTGTGTCTCTCCGGTGATTTAATGATGAATATAACGATTACATATCAAATCACACATTAAGCAATTATTATATTACTAGGTTGAACGTTTTCACTATGTCTGTCGTCACCTTGATTTCACGATTTTGACTATTCTTCTTATCCCAGATTGAACAAGTCATTGTGGCGATGCAAGATCCCGACATGGGGATAAAGATGAAGAATCAAAGACTGTTAATCACAGTGATTCCACATGCGATGACAGGTGCACGATACATATTTTACTTTTTAAAAATAATTTTTCATGCCGCCCGGGTTGTCTTACACCCGGCCGTGCAGTGTCCCGGGGGCCGGGTCCTAATGGTCATTTAAGCCCTTCACAGGAAAGCCCATACATCGGCGGTCTTCGGGAATCCTGTGCATTAAGACTGTCATCGATCTCCTTGCGCTCATATTTATTTATGTAATTTATTTATCGAGTTCAGCGTTTTTGATTTATGACGGCTTAATGCATTTCTCGACTCTAACTAGATGCCTTCCTCGCTATGCCTTCCCAGGAAATGATATCGTGGAGTGGCTAATTCAGAAGTACTCCATCATGGAAGAAGGTAGGGCCGAGAAGTATGTAGGGAAGCGTTACCTGGTGCTCTTATGTGAGGTTAATCGATTGTTTTTTTCCCTTCGTGACGACGATGGCGCCCCTGCTGGCGAAAGACGTCATCAGGTTTTTTTTTTTTTGTAATAAAATAACAGAAATAAACGAGTCTTTTGAATAATAAATACAAATGAAGTAATAGAATTTGTCATCCATACAACAGATTAGCCTAGCTGCATTTATGTGTAAGCATATGCAATTCACGTGTCTGACAGAAGCATGTTCTGTTCCATTGATATTGCTGAGCCTGTGAATTAATAAATGTCAGAATTGAGCTTGTCCATAACATAGACACCCCATTCGCCTGAAGCTTTTGGGATTTTCTTCCCCTGGCGTCAATTTATCTGCTGAATTATTTATCTTTCTGCTGAGAGGCTATTAGTACAAATAATCTGTAGGCCAGTCCCGAGTCGCGCCGCTACGCATGCTGAGCTGTACGGTTTGATAGTCCCGATGCAAACTTCGCTGATAGCCAGAGGCAGTCAGTCATGCCTGGAGAAATATCGCTATCCGTCTCCCTCATTATGCACTTCTGCAAGACACTGTTGTCCTGAATTCCCGGGCGATGCAGATGAGGTTTTAAATAGCAAGGGAGCAGATTTCCCTGATTTACAGCCCAGATTGGAAAAGAAGTCGGAATGGAAAGGAGGGGACTTTTAGGCAGTAGATGGCAGATGCATTAACAGACTTGAATGGGCAAAAAACCTGTTGCCCCGGTAAGCAGTTACCCCTCCCTGTAAACACTAGGCTTCCCCCTAGCAGCGCTGTTGCTGCGCCGGTCTGAAACCCCCGGGAGCGCCTGACTGCCAATGGCCGCGGAGGCAGCCGGAAAGTGGAAAGTCCCAATTACTCGTAATTAATTATAGTTCCGATGAGGAATGCACCATCCCCGCGGCTTATTCTGTGCACCATGTCAACGTTTTTTCCAGTTACTTGCTATACCGTAAAATAAAATATAATATGCCTACTCAGTTTCTAGTTATCGTGTGTTCTACTGTATTCCACTGACAAAAATTTAGAGAATTACTATGCCTAAATCTGGGCTACGAGTAGTGGATTTGTTTGAGCTTTGAGTAGTTTACGTGGAAATGAGTGACCACTTTGTGTGTTTTCAGAGGCACTTCATGTGGGGAATCTGATCGTGAAGCACGGCTACATTTACCCCCTAAAGGACCCCAGGACGCTCGTCCTGGGGCCCGACGAGACGCCGTATCGCTTCCAGGTAACCTAAAACCACGGTTTCTTCAGATGGAGGGCAGCGCGAGAGGGTGGTGGCCATGTGGGGGGGCACGCATATCGAAACTATTCGTTGGAGAGACTGCGGAATTACCGTGTAGGACAGTATTTCTCAATCTGGTCCGGGCTCCAGAGCTGAGAGGGTGCAAAAACGTAGACTGTCTGGTAGGGAGCTGGGAGGGAGCAAAAACGTGGATCATCTGTGTGTCGCCGAGGACCGGATTGGGAAACACTGATGTATGAGAACCAATGCCAGTTAAAGTAGCAAAATGCCTTCCACCCGCCTTGTCCCTGACATGTTAAATCACAAAGCACCTTTGTCACGCTGCTTCTGAATAGTTTCAAATGACAGCATCTCCTTTTTGCTAGACTCCGTACTTCTGGAGCTCTCAGCAGTGGCCAGCCTCCGAGCTAGATTACGGTGATTACCAATTATTAATCATGTGCTCGCCTATTACATCATTACTTCCCTTTACTAGAATAATAGAAAAACACAGTTTCTTGCCATGTCTTTCTTTTGCTCTTCTAAAGCGATTTATTTGACTAAGAAGAATATCAGAAAGCAAGGGCAGCTGATAGACTATGAAAAGGTAAGAGAAAATTTTTATTTATGTACATTTCAATGCTATTCTTATTCGCTGGTCTGAAGCATTGCTTGATGAGATCATGTGATAGCTGAATGCTCATGGGAGTTTTACTTACACAAAATATTATGAGGGTAGAAGGAAAAATGATTGGTTCAGAGAGATAACCAATTAGATTGTACATGAGGTGGATCCGAGCAACTAGAGGAGGCAGGAGCAACCAATCAGATGTCTTGGTCCTGCCTCCTCTGCAATCTGATTGGTTATCTATCCGAACCAATCATTTTCCTTCTGCCCTCAGAACATTTTTGTGTAAGAAAACCTCCCACCAATTATGCACATAGTAGGATCGCACATAGACATCCACCAACTTGCCGCCATGTTGCGTCAGGGTCAACGCATTTTAGGTTCTCATCAGTAAGAGGGTTTGTGAATCCGACACTGCCAGCTGATATCCTGGGAGGGGTTCGGCCTGTGAGTCATAACGTGAACCCATGCAGCAACGCAGCCAGCCGTGCGACCTGGCAATGTCGCATTTAAACATCGTCTCCGCAGGACAGCTACAACATGTTGCACAAACGGATCAACCACACCTGGGACTTCGTGGTGATGCAGGCGAAGGAGCAGCTCAGGTAAACCCCACCCCAGCCCGGGAATACTGTCGCATCGAGCTATGAAATCAATTTCATAAATGCACACAAGGGGACAGATGAGAATGGATGAATAAATCTCGTATTAAGAGGATGATGATGTTACCTAAATTAAAAAGTAACATGGTGTGTGGTCATAATTTCCCTCCTATCTGTTAAATCAGACCTCAGCCTAAACACTAGAGTCGGAAATCCATTTCTAAGTGAAAAAGGAAACAGAAAAATGAAAACCCTACCTTGCAGTTCAGTGATTACCGCTATATGCTAATTACCCAGTATGCTTTCTGACTCTCCATCGACTGCTCTGCTCCTACCAGGGCAGCCAAACAGAGGCGCAAGGCGGACCGCATCGTGCTGGAATGTCAGGAACAGGCCTACTGGCTCGTCAACAGACCGCCAGTAAGCACCTCCCCCGAAACCCCTGACTCCCTACATCTGCCCCGGCGAAAACCCAGTATGCTGTGATTAGAGTAAAGCACACACTGGGTAAACCTGAACTCAATGCACCTTGGCAGCTCGAATATCGCCTCAGGCTGGGGGCGATTCTAGGATTTTTTTGAGGTTGTGGGGCAGAGTGGTGGCTCTGGGCCTAGGGATCTGTGCAAGCAAGTGGAAGGTTGTTGGTTCAAATCCTGTGAATGCCCAGAGTGATTCTACTCCGTTGGGCCTTTCAGCAAGGGCCTTAACCTGCAATTGCTTTGTCCTGGGTATGACATTAATCTACATGCAGGCCTGTTAGGAGATCCTTCAACTTACAGGGGAAACTTGGCAGGATTGGCAGGAAGGCATAGGCAGGGTCCCATTCCCCCACAGAGAGCTGGGGGGTTGTGCAGTTCTCTCCCACGACAACGGGTTTGTTCAATGAAGGAAGGCAAAGGAAACATCTGTAAGGACATATGGAACATTTCCGGTATAATTTTCGATCTCCGTCATCTCCAGAGCATTGAGCTCAGCAAAATTCACGGGGGGGGGGGGGGGGGGGGGGAGTTTTATCTTCGTTAAGTAAGACACACAGAGTGTCTCCATGCATACTTTGTGGGGGAGGAATATATCACTTCAGGCCTGATAACCCACTACTGCTTCAGTGTGATCATGAAATATTTACTTAGCTGGGAAGAAGCCTATGTTCTGTGGGACGAGAGCTTTCAGAAGACAGACAGGACAGCAGGCTGCGGGAATGAGCAACTGCACCCTCGCTGAGTGTAATTTGGAGTTCATGAATAACACAGGAGAGTGGAGAATGAAAGTGTGGGACAGGAGCAGAGTGTGGTGTGTATCTGGCTTAATCCCGGCCGTCACTAGGGCCCCTTTCTGCTGGGTGCGCAGCATCTCTCAGGGCTAATAAGCATCAGCGTTTATGTGGGCCATTATCCCCATCCGGGGCGGCATCAGGAGGTGGGAATGGCAGCCACGCAGCTGCGGATCACATCCTAAATTCAGCTTATTTTGCAGATGTACCTTTTATTGAGACTAGAGCAGTTGGGGGTTTAGGGACTTCTCTCAGGGGTCCAGTGGTGATGTCACTCTGCTGACTGTGGGATTTAAACCGGCAACCTTCCAGTCATAGGCGGCGACTGCCAACCCGCTCAGCCACACACCACCTTCATTGATGAAACCCACCGTTTTGACGCCAATTAGACGGAAACACAGTTGAGCCAAAAACCACGCAGCGTAGGGCCCCCCAGTCAGGTGCTGCTCGTGTTTAAAAGGCAGGGACGCTCTGCACTCTGGTACGGCCAGGTGGACGGGGGAAGCTGGGGGGGGGGGGGGGGATTAAAACCAGCAAATGACAAAATGGCCGCTTCCTGCCTCCTTTCTCTTTGCCCGAGAAACACGAGACGCATCGCTAAGACTGGTGATGCTTGGATCTGGGAGAGAGGAGTGCGAAGGGACTGGGAGACGGCCTGAAGCTAAAATGCAGACATGCTGTGTTTGCGTCTCCCCCCCCACCACCCCCCCCACTTGTTGGGCCTTTTAAACGAGCTGGAAGAGGATCCCACCTCCGGAATACCGGATCCATTATCTGACCTCTATTCCTGCGGCTCAGGCTTAATGCTGCATGTTAGCGGAGAGATAATGGATGTAATTGCAAATAGCAGCGTAATAATTTGCCAAATAGTCTCTCTGCTGTTAAGTCCTGAGCTGATCTGAAGCACTTTAATTGGGATTTAAGGAAACCATGTTAAATCAGATTGCATTCAGTATCGACATTTGGTTAGTTTATTCTGTAAAGCAGGGTACCCCAGTCCTGATCATGGATACTGTGTCACCGACTGGCCCTCCAGGACCGAATGGTCCTTTTGGAAAGCTGTCACACTGTCCCCTACTGGGCAGTGTCGCCATGGGCTGTACCCAGTGGCATCATGGGAAATGTGACCAGTAGTGCTAAGGGGTATTAATGCAGCGTTAGACCGGCGTCAGTCTGCTTGAGAGAAACGAGCTCACTCTTCATCTGAAGTTCAGCTAAGGATTTCTCACCCTCTGATTTTCTGCAGCCGGGAACATTCAGCGTTCAAGAACAAGGCCCTGAGCGAAGGAACCGGCACAACTCCCGAGTCCAGCTGGTCTGAGCTTTTTATTAAGCATATACATTTTTTCCGTAATGCCAGTACCTGCTGTTTATCGCCTCTGTCAGTCACAGGACCGGATCCGGGCAAACAAGAGAGCCGCTCGGGGCCTAGATAAGATCAAAGTCATGAAGAAAAAATATGTATATTAATATCTATATATATATGGCAGCTATAGGCAGAATAGGCTGTTGCCTTGGGCCCCCAAATTACCCAAGGAAGTGAAGTGATAATCAGTGTTTTTGGTGGGAGGGCATCCGAGGGAAGCTCGTGTGTGAGTGTGACAGCACTTCGTTGTGCTCATCTTTCTGTCTCACTTCTTCCTCACTTCCTGCTCTCGTTTTCCATGCTAACGTAAGTACGTCAGCAGTCCCACAATACATACTCGTAATAGTGCTATATTATTCATGGTTTCTAGACTGGATGTCTGCTTAGTAAAGCCAGGAGCTGAGTGTGAGCAGAATTCCTACTGTCTGATTCCTTGCATGTGATTCGCTCGTGGGAGTTTTACCCTCACAAAAATGTTCTGAGGGCAGAAGGAAAAATGATTGGTTCAGAGAGATAACCAATTAGATTGTAGAGGAGGTGGGTCTAAGGAACTAGAGGAGGCAGGAACAAGACATCTGATTGGTTGACCCCCCCCCCTCCTCTAGTTGCCTGTATCCACCACTTCTACAGTCTGATTGGTTATCTCTCTGAACCAATGAACCTTGTGCCCTCAGAACATTTTTGCGCAAGTAAAACTCCCATAAACATGTGGCTTATATCATGTTTAGAGACGGTTTTGTTTCTTCCTTCTTTACAGAACAGAACGCGGACTACTACAAAAGAGAGGTAAGCCTGAAAGAATTTAGAGTGAACCTATTTCAGCTGATGGGATGGTTGCCAAGAACAACCAAAGAGGGTGATTAAGTGGGCTCTTAAGAATGCTGTCATAAGAAAATTGCTTCGGAAGGATCTACATCTGTGTTGTCGTTTTCTTTTGTTGGCTCTCAGATATTGACAAATTCTGTTTAAAGGTACAACAGCATGGCTCTTATCAGGGCTTGGATGTGTACCATGCTGTGCCTTTTTTCTGACTCTTATATTCCCCGTGTGATTTTTCATGGCTCCCGACACCAGATTGAACACATCAGGAAATCCCTGGGCCGCTCGAGGGTCAAGTCCTCCATCTGCCTGGAAAGGTTGGATAACAGCCTCCCCCACCTACCCCCCCCCAACACCTGTGATTCAGCCTCAGTCCCAGCATAGCTGGGGGACCACTGGTTCGACACCAGTCCACATTAGTCCCTAACTGGGGGATATCTCTGGGTATTCTGTATACTGTGCCTCTGATTGGTGGGGGGGGGGATCTATTTCATGTTAATTCTGACAAAAATGCTGGGGACTGCTCTTTGTGAAAATCTAACCTCGTTATTTCGTTCTTTCGTCCATCTGCCCATCCATCTTTCACCATAAATCTCAGAGTCACACATATCCTGGATTAATGATGCCTAACTAATATTGAAACCGGTTGACTATTAAACTGAATTGAACTGTATTTAACTGCAAATAATTACTTAATATTGATCAGAAGGTCGCCGGTTCAAGCCTGGCTTCAGCACACTTGTGGGTCCTTGAACAAGGACCTTAACCCCCAGGTTCCTGGGAGCCTCTACGGGCAGCTGCCCTTTGCTACCAAGCTTTCTCTCACCTATGGAGAGCAAGATGGAGGAGATGAAAAGAGAATTTCCTTATAGGGTTCAATGACGTATAATCATTTCGTCACCATTTCGAGCTCCAGTTTGCTGGAATATGCCAGCATTGAACCTGAATATTTGATGACTTGCAAGGATTATAGAAAGTAGGACTAAAACTGGGAATGGCTGGTCTTCTGTGTTCAGCTTCCTTAAGTTCAGCGAGCAGTACCTGAACCATGACCCCATGATGCAAGGCTGCCCCCCCAGCAACCCCTGGATAACAGATGACACGGCACTCTGGACGCTGAATGCCGACATGTGAGTGTGCGTTACCGCGCCCCATCCTGCCTCTTCAGGGCCACACCCCCAGAGGTGACTGTCGTCTCTTCACTTCCACGCCTCCTGGTGCAGGGTGGAGACACCCACCAAGCTGCGGGTGGAACGATGGGGGTTCGGCTTCACGGAGCTCCTTAGGGACCCTCTGGGACGGTGCAAGTTCAGGGAGTACCTGGAGAAGGAGTTCAGTGGTGAGCAGCATGTAGACCCCCCCGCCCAAGTAGATCAGCTTCATGGAGGCATCGTCAGCAAGTAAGAATCATATTCATTATTTGATCACTGCGGGCCTATTTGGGCAGTGTGTGACTCAGCAGATTGGGATTCATTGCAGGAGGTCATCAGCTCAAATCCCAGAGTCAGCTGAGTGACCTCACTATTGGGCCGTCGATCAGTTACTCCAGGGACTGACTGACCCTGCCCTCTCAAAAAAAAAAAAAAATAGGATCTAGCATCTGCTAAATTAATAATCATGATCCCTCTATGAAAGGCAATTCTCCTCCATATTGGCATCGTGATGAGCGCCTCCTGCAGGTAGCTGATGCATGCGCTGTTTCATTCACAGTGGAGAACCTCTGTTTCTGGGAGGCCTGTGAGGACATCCGGCACGGCGAGAGCGCTACGATCCCGCAGAAGGTGGAAGAGGTCTACAAGTGAGTGCGACCTTGTGGCCCAGTGGGACAGTTTGCATCCCAGTTGAATTTAGAGCAGGCCCTGATGTGGCACTTGCTTACTCCCAGTGGGACTGCAAAGCTCAGGCTCATCACTTCCTTCCCCCCAGGCAGTTCCTGGCCCCGGGAGCCAGCAAGTGGGTAAACGTGGACAGCAAGACCATGGAGAAGACCCTGCAGGGCATGAAAAGCCCACATCGTTTTGTCCTGGATGACGCCCAGATGCACATCTATTTCCTGATGAAGAAGGTAGGAGCATTAACTGTGCACAGCCATGAAAGTGGATGACAGCTTCATTAAAACGGGCTCTCGGCCTCTCCTCTCACCCTCAGGACTCCTACGCCCGCTATTTAAAGTCCGATCTCTACAAAAACATGCTGGCTAGAGCCATAGAACCACAAGAGACCAAAAAAAGGTAAAACTATTATCTTCTATAAAAGGGGTCTTTCTGTAATATATTCCATGTATTTTATATAAGGGGATAAGACTCATATTGGTGTGGGATACACACAGGTTCTGTTTCTGGGGTTGTTAACGATTAATTCCAGGGATTTTTGGGCTTAGTGTGAACTGCTGGCTTCAGCTTAGCTTCGTCACTAAGACTACACAGAGTTCTGTAATGTTAATTGCTTTTGCGTCCCCTGTGATGCTCTCCAGTTTCTGTTTGTAATTCCACGGTAGTCAAGGATTTTCCAACATGGCTGACTTAGAAAAGGCAGTGCCACAAGTGTTAGCGGAACGCTAACATGTTCTCCTTCCCATCATGCCCCAGTGTCTTTCCCTTTGTGAGACGCCAGCGGCACTCCAGCCGTAACCCTGCCCTTTTCGCCCAGGCCTTAGAGGACAACGGCAAGACCAAGTCCCTGGGGTCACCAGCAAGTCCCACAGCAGCCTGCTCTTCCTAACACTGCCTCCTGGGGGGGGGATGCACTCTGAGCTCACTGCTGCCCCACAGAGGCTGTTTGGGGGCGGTGCTCTGCTGCTCTATTTGACGCAGTCTTCCAGGATTTTTAACTTCGGATGTATTTTTATTATAGTGTCATGTTAAATAAGAACAGACTAAATTATGGTTTAGATCAGAAGTGAGAAAAGTCCTGTGTCTCTATATATAGGAAAAGTTTATTTCATTAGTAACAGACAAACCATAGTTGAGCCAAATATTGCCTTATTACTAAGTAATAAACATCTGCATACAACTTTCACTGAAACAATGGTTGTAATAGATAAATAGCCATTTAAAACTTGGCATTTAGCTCAGTGCTTATAATGTGGATTGTGTCCCATATTCCAGATCAAAACTGTGCAGTTTCGAACCTGCATCATGTCTGCTTCAGATTCCAGCAGCTTCTCTCATCCTTTGTTCATTTACTTCTTCAGCATTTCTCAATAAATTAAGCAAGTTTTTAATTCACCTTTAGTGGAATTCTGTCACTTAAATACCAAAATAGAATAACACAGGTGTCGTACTTTTCAACCATTTTTCTTTTGGCTTATAAACGGCATGTGCTACTCTGAGATCACTGACCTGCTGGAGATGTGGTTCGGAACCGCAGGTGACCTCGAGTTCTTTTTTTTTTCCTCCGTGGAGGGAATCAAACAACAAAAGAGATTAGCCAGAGATCCACCCTGCACGGACTTGCTGGTATGATGGGAACGGGACCTAGATTTACTGGAAGCACAAAGAGAGCAAACTAAATTCTGCCCAACAGACAGGCGGAACAAATCGCTACAAAAGGTTTCAGTCACCTGTCTCCCCTGCCAGGACAGCACCTCCCTCCCACAGCGCACCAACAATACATTATACTATTATACCGTGTCTTGGAAAAGTATTGGAATCCTACTTAGTGTTTTAAAAAGCAGCACATTTCTAAATTATCTATATCCCAGTCCCTGAAAGCTATAACTAAAGATTACTGAGGGTAAGATGAATCTCTGCTGCATCTCATAAGTTCATTAAAAATCGAAACTTCCTTTCTTTCAGAACTGAATTTTCTGCCATGTTGGTCTTTAAAATTGTCCATTCGGCTCCAACAAGCTTTCGAACTCCAGTTTGAATGAAATATTGGGCTGCGAATGTGAAGTAGACAGGGTCATGGTGAGGAATGCGTCAGGAATATGGGGCGTGTCTGGAAGTCTGTGTCCATCACCAAAGCCTGTGATATTCATTATTGGCGGTTTGTTTATTGGCTGCTAAGGCTCACAATGGAAGCTCAATACTAAGTGTTTTGAATTACTGAAGTTTGCATGTTGACGGAGCCGGGATGGATGGATGGATGGATAGATAAATGTTTAATAATACATGCAGTACAAGTGTCAAACTAACTTTACCAGACAAGCCCATTAAAACGAGGCTCTCAGTTTCTCTTGAAATTCTTATGTAAAAAAAAAAAAAAATAATAATAATAAACTACTTTGCATGTTACTTTTTAATAGATTTCCTTTTTAAAAAATTAAATCTGACTACGCAAATCCTTCAACTCCTACACTACCCATCAAGGCAATCCTCAGGATTCCAGCAGCACAGAGTTAACTGATGTTCTGCGCGGTTCTTAAAAATGCATGAAACTCGCGAGATAAAAATAAAACAACCGCAACAGAGAATACTGAAATTCCGTCTTCATATTACTGAAACATACAGGATTAAGAGACAACATGAAGTTGGGAAAGGGATTGGTGGGGGGTGGGGGGTGGGATTAAAGGCACTGTCAGCATAACATCATAAAGACGGCACCGATGTCCATTTGCCATGGATTATGTTGTATTCTGCGACTAAAAAGGACCCATAATCTGATTAAGTTCACATCAGACTAATGAGTGAATCTTCTCTGACAGCATTACTGACGCATAGCCCGCCATCCAGAGCTGCATTAGTGCGTTATGGGTTTCTAAGGCCCACCTTAACACAGCAGGGAAACACGTGCTGCTTAGTACGCTATTTCTCGGATCTGTAACATCGTAAGGTCACAGTACAACGTCGTGTCTTTCTGCAACTTTATAGCAGGGCTGAACAGCCAGGTGGCATTTTGGGCATTTTCAAGGTGAGCCGATGGGTAGGCGAGCCGGCAAAAATCTTGGGGAACCCCCCCCCCCTTTCCCAGTCAGCAAAATTTATTGCACAGCAAAAGTTATGGAGACCCCAGCTCTGTAAAATTTACTGTGGGAGTCCAAGGAAACTTTAAAAACACAATATCTCAATCTCCGGAGTCCTTTAAACCTAAAAAATATACAAAGAAATCTATGCTGTGATTCTGCTAGAGAATTTGGGCCCCATGAATGCATATCATATTGGGCCACAAACCCACACCAATGCAGTTATGTTCCAAGTTTTTTACTGTCCTAATCTCCCCCCCTTAACTGCGCCCCAGACTTGATGTTCCACGTTACAATTTCAACCAAATGTTGTGTGTTAAAAAAAAAATTAAATTGTGCACCAAAATTTTTTAACATGAAAGCAAGCATTAATAAAACTTAATCAAATGTTGATTTTTTTTTTTTTATATATAGAATTTCTCATTGTTTTGCTGATATCTGGGAAAACTGGGTTCATGGATCGGGATGGAAAGGCATGTTCAACGCACATTTTTTTTTAAATATTGATTTCCAGCAACTAATAAGCAAATCGAGGGAAATCTGCAAGGTACAAATCTGCAAGGTACAACAGAACCGTTCATCTCATTTCTACCCCGTCAAATCGCGTCCCAGGCTTTCTGGACCTCCCACTGAAATGCATTCAGCGACATCCACCTAAACAATTGCATTACCCCGGCAACGGGACTGCAGTAATCTCATTTAGTCTGAGAATTTGTGTGTCAGAAGGTAGAAAATTAGGATACGGACACGTTGCTCAAAGAGTGCCACGGAGTCACCAGCAGTATCATCAAACACGCCATTTAATACAATAATTTTTTTATCATTGTTTGTATAAATACAAATGATTCTTATTAAACAGCATGACTGACTCGTGCAATACAAATAGGCATATGCATCAAAACCTTTATTAGATTTCAGAAATCACAGAAGAAAATCAAGCTTGGCAAAATAAAAATTATGCAAAATTATCCAGTATATTTCAGCCGTTTCTATAAATGTACGCTAAGGTGGTACTTGCCAACGCCGAAACAATTCTCTCATCCAGTCACAGTGCTCTTTAAAATGGAGATACTTTAATTTATTTAAGGTTGAGTTAAAACACGACATTTAATATTCAGAATAAAATCAAAATCTGATAAGGGATTCACATCGTTTACCGTTTAACTGGTATGTCCATTTTCGATAGGCTTGTTGGGTGGGTAAAAACCCTATTTAACTGATCAGGGTCACTTAGGCAAGTTCACCTTAATTAAAAACAAAATAACTAAACAGCACATAACTAGTCAAAGTGTAAACTCTGCTGTTGGCAAAAACTGTACGGCTGGACCCCCAAGGGCACCAGCGACTGTAGGGCCTTGCTTGGCCAGTAGGGGGCCCCCTTGCACGTGACATTGCAAGGATTTGTAAGTTGTAGGGCGCAGATGGGAAACGAGGTGGGGTAAGAAGCATTTAAAGTGCGGAGCCACATACAGCCATGGGGGTGGGTTTGGGTTTCTAGCACAGCCTGCAAAGACCAGAATAAGTTCCTTTCCTCAACACACTAGCGCCCCCTTGGCCAAACACGACCCATGGTCACCTTGCAAATCATTAAGCTGCCCTGAACCCCACTCTGCTTTCAGTAAGTGCCATTTAAAAACAATGATATACACACATTTTCAGGAGAGCACCTGTGAAGTCACCCCCCCACACACACACACACACACTACTGGCATTGTTTGGCACCCGACCCATGTAAACCTGACCCCGATTTGCATAATTTATTCAGGTATATATCAGAAACCAGGGTTTCTGCCACCTAGAGGCTGTACGGCGCAACAAGAGACAAATCGCCATCAAAAACACAGGACCTGGAGAATCACCCGGGGTGGGGGGGATACATACTGTCACGTACTGGCGTGGGTGGGAGAGGACGCAGGCAGTGTGGCAGTCAGCCAATGGGCGAATTCACGAGAAAAAACACTGTATGTTAAAAACCGCTAGCATCCAGCATGAGAGAAAAAGGTCAAAGCGAGTCAGGGTTTTTCCGGGGGGGGGGGGGGGGGGGCAGGGTTGGTCTTACCTACACTGGCATGGGAGGGGTGGGAGGCATTGGTTAATGGTACAATGTGCAAGACAATTATCTGGGAGAGGAAAATTAACTTCCCCTAAAGTAAAACTAAAGTCACAAGAAAACTGTGGTACCCTCTGTCAATAGACCACACTCAAAAAACTCTGAGTAAAAGAGGAACGTTATTGGCCTGGCTAATCTCTCTCTCTCTCTCTCTCTCTCTCTCTCTCTCACACACACACAGCTTGAAATGCTTTTTACACATTTACACTAATGTATATCACAATGCTACCAAAGCTTTGCAAATGACCACAGAGCGGGACTGACACCCAAGTGTGTGTAGAACCACACACACACACACACACACACACACACACACACACACACACACACACACACACACACACACACACACACACACACACACACACACACACTCTCTCTCTGAAGTGCTTTAAAAACATAACGGATAAATTATTTTATGTGCAAACTGGGAGGGGGCAACAAAAAGTCGCAAAACACACATGGAATCGATCCCCTCCCCCATCACAACCAACCCTCGGTGAACGAAACCAGAAAGTCAGTCATTGGCATCCCGGGTTCCGGACTTTGCTGAAATGCACGACCGGTGCGGGTTCTGGCGGGGGCTGACTGGGGGCAGGGGGGGTTGGCCTGGTGAGCAGCGCGGCAGTCGCCTTCCACGCATCACGTCTGTGCCAGCTGCAGCTCCTCCAGGCCGTCTTTGCCCAGGTGGTAACGGGCCAGGTCCTTCCGCGTCACCAGTCCCACCACCTGGGCACCGGGAACATGATTGGTACGTAGAACAGGGCATAGATAGCTGGTTATGTTATGAGGGAGGGGTGGGAGTAGCACAGGAAACCAGGGTGATAACCTTGATCTAGATGGATGCCCAACGGCCACTGGCTGAAAACCGATGCAGTAATTTTCGAATTTTACAATGAGAATGGAGATATGTGCTGGAGATGACGAAGGCCTGAGGACCTCGCAAGGCAGACGCACCTGGTTGTCACTGTCCACCACAATGAGGTGCCGCAGACCAAGGGCCCTGAACAGCTTGAAGACACGAGGAAGCGACGTCTCCTGAAAAAGAGGCAGAAGAACACAGTCGCAGAACATGACTGTTTAGTCAAATGTGTCTCTGGTTCTCAAGGACCAAGACCAAGGCTGAGACTGAGACTAGTACCTGCGTGACAGTGTAGGGGGTGGGATTCATGAACTCCGTCAGGTCCATCATGCACTCCCTCTCGTCTTGGGACACATGGATGGACTGGATCGGAGGGAAGCGAGGGTAGGCATCCCGGAAGTCCTTCAGCTGCAGTTTGCGCAGATTGAGACGAGAACGAGCCCGTTCCACAAACACCTGGTTGAAAAGAGTACACCGGTCACAACGTGGATGAGCACACTTCTCATTGGCTTGCTGCACTGACATTCGCAACCGTGTACGCAGTAAACAGACCCCTCATTGGTCAATCGCACTGCCAGTCACATCCAGGTATTCAATAATCAAACCCCTCATTGGTCAGCTGCACTGTCATTCACAGGCATGCATATACACCAAGCACCCTGATAGGTGTTAGTGTGGACAGACATGCTCCTTATTCAGCTGACCTCTGCAGGAACCTTAGGTCACACTCACCTTGTGTTTCAGGAGCACGATAAGCTGGGAACGCAGGATTAAGCCACAGATTTTCCCTGGCTAAGAGCACAAAATTCAGATTAGCAAAGCCCCAAAGTACATCATGTGACAAATCTCCAGGAAAACAAAATCACCCCTAGTGGGAGGGACATACCTCACAGCCATCACTCAACCCGGAGACTACAGGGAACCCGTTGTGATTGGTCGAGGTGTTGCTGAGCACATCCACAATAGTGCCCACTTTCTCCACCAGGTTGAAGCAGGTTACTGGAGAGCTCATAACCTCCCTGAATGGACAGACACACCAAACCTGAATATACAGTGAGAATGAAGCACCAATGTCTTGCTAAAGGCGTGTACTGGGCTCATTGAAGCATTAGCAGGGAAAATCCTGTAGGGGGCAATATACCTGGCAGTCAGGGAGTGGGAGGTGGCTGGGGCATCCCAGTGCAGGAAGGGCACACTCTGCAGCTTGATGTGGATGTCGTATAGCCCCTGTGGGAAAATTCGAGTCACTCAGAAGAGCTTAGGATCACATCTGCACAACATTCATAAGCTGCCACCCCTTGAAGTTTTACTTCCTCTAAGCAGATTTGCTGGCACATTGAGGAACAGAGAAGCGAAACGAGCTGTCACAGCATGATGTGCCACCTTAAGTTAGACAGCTGTGCAAAAACAACGGAAGGGTTCTCAAAATCAGTCACTGGAAGGACAGATGAAAAAAAGATGGCGTCAGACTGGTGGCTAGCTGCACCACCCACACCAAAAGCAAACATGAGACCGGAGCAGTTAACGAAACACGACTGGCCCGATTCCAAGTTCTGCACGGTCTGAAAGGCGATGAGCTCATCACTCACTGACAGGCTCACACATAATGCCAAATGGACCAACCCGCTCCAACCCGAAACGTCAACACTGACCTCCACGAAATAATCGCCCACGATCTTCGCCGTCATCAGAACCAGCATTATGGGTAGGCCGTAGGTGACATTTCCGGTGGCTTCCACCATGATGACAGTCAGGCTGAGGGTCATCCTCACGATCCCACCTGGCAAAGACCTTCGTAAACAGACGCAAACCCGAAGCCTCATGTGCCTCCATGCACCTCTAGACGAGCTCTGAAAAGCAGGCTGACCGCGGACGGACACTCACCAAGCTGGGCGGCGGCTCCAATCAGAGCGTACTTCCCAGGGTCGGCCAAGGTCTGTCAAACGAAACGCCACAAATCATAAAACATGCTCATTCAAAAACTTCGAGGGGGCTTTACTTCCAACAAACATTATGTTAAACTACATCTATGCCGACATGACGCTGGGCGGCCCAGGAAATCGATACAGCACTAACCAATAGGGCACCTTCAAAGAGTCACGTGACTGCTTAAAGAGTAAATCTGATTGGACAACAAAGAGGAAATCAATCTAAAGCGGGTGTTGAAGGAGGCCCTCTGACTTCTAAAGACCCCGTTCAATTTCCTTAATATATCAAAACCTGCAGCGTTTCCATTAAAGTTCTGCACAAACAAGCAAATTTGTTGACAAAGTGAAATTGCATAAAGGGTGTTTCCATTAAGTAACATCATGGAAACAACACCTGCAATTTATGATTCCGTGCCTCAACATGGATTGAGCTTTTCATGAGATACGAGCTCTAGAACCAAGTCATCGTGTCCTACACAGCAACAAGTTCGCAAAATCGGCTTCCATTTCAGTTTTGCGAATCGCCACAAAAACCACTTCAATCAAACTGAAAGCGTTTGAGGGCTTGTCCTCCTGAAATATAATCGTACCCATTAACGGATTTTCAGTTTTGCTTCTTCAAAATGTGCAAAAAAATCAAGGTCAGTGGAAAACGTCGCCACTGTGAGGTTTCTCTCTGCTGAGGGAAGAGTTCTGCTATCGTGACGGCCCCTCCTCCGCCAGCGGACCACGCCGCCTCACCGGCTATACGGCGCTTCCCCAGGAACGGCGACCCGTCCTGATGTACCTGTATGGAATTGTGCGGCGTAATGGAGGCCAGCAAAATGCCAAAGAGCCGCCCCCAGGCGGCGCCGATGAGCAGCGAGGGGATGAAGACCCCGGCGGACACAGTCAGGCCGTATGCCCAGCAGGCCAGGAAGAAGTAGGTGATGGTGAAGATTCCCAGGGTCACGGGATTGTAGGAACCTGCCGGGGGGGGGGGGGGGGGGTGGTGGTGGTGGAATTCATCACCTAAGTCAGTGTTTCCCACGTTTTTGCTAAAATGTTGATCATGTAGTTGATCCCCAAGAACGCTAATCTAGCGAAACCAGCTAGTTTTACTTGATTCACCCTTGTAATGAGGATACAGGTGTACAGAAATTATTTCATGATGAATGGCATTTTTCATATGATCATTTCCATTTTTCTACCTGGTGTAAAGTGCAATTTGGAGCCGATCAAGACCAAGCCATGTTACTTTGGTATGTCTTTCATCCACTAGAGGGCATGGATGAACACAGTTTAGTGCCGTTCGAACTTGCCTACGGTGGCATTCGTCAGGGCACTTGAGAAGCGCTCCTGTTCTCCCCAGGCAGGGTCAGTCCCCCCATCCCAAATGAGGGAAGCCTTGAATAATTGAGGAGGATTGTGTGTATGGGTTTAGCTGTCTGTCTGGGAAAACAATCAGCCAGAAGCGGCCCGTAAACAAACCTACGACACGACAGAGGTGGCAGACGAGTCTGACTGTTCAAACAGCTGCCCCGGACCTAGCCAGCCTGTCACCAATATCAAACACAGGTGTTCATTCTAAAGATGGACAACGGACTGTAATTATAATCTCTTCCAGAAGAAGGGCACAACAGGGGCGACCAATCCGGCTTCAGGTCACGACCCATCCTGCCCTGAAACACGTGCTGGAAACTCCACGGACCTGCGGGGCTGTGGAACAGGCTGCGGACACTCCTCTCCGGGGTGTTGAAGACGATCGTGGCCATGGAATTGTACTCGCCATCAGCACAGAACAGCTGTGAGAGGGATAAGTGGAGGTTCAGGCCTGAGGACAGGATACACACCCTCTCAGCTGTTCAGCCAATGAAATCACAGAGAGCCCACCTCCAGCTGCCTTACCTGCAAGGGGTATTCCTCCAGCTGATCCTCCCCCAGGGGCTGGCAGTCGTTGGAGAAGTAGATCATAGTGAAGAACACAGTGGCCGTCACGGCAGCAACCAGTATGGCCTCGATCACCTGCAGGCAGGGCCGGTGGATATACCTGGGGATGGGGGGGCATGGTGGCTCAGCTAATGATTTTGTTGTGGGACAACTTTCATTTGCATCAAACCAGTGTGGGGCAGTTTCAAGGTCAGCCCCACAGTCTCGGGATATATTTATTTAATTATTTAATTTCAAGTGTTAAGATGCCTAAGTTTCAGACAGGCGTGACACAGTAAAAACCAAACAGGCCTCACTTACGTGCACACACACAGGCAGAGGTACGCACACACACACACACACACAGGCACACATGCGCACAGAAGTACGCACACACACACACACAGGCACACACACGCACACAGGCACACGCACACAGGCACACCTGATCCTGAGGATGGTGAGCCAGTAGTTCAGGACGTTGAACAGTGCTCCCAGCAATCCACCTGCGGGGGGGAAAGAGACATGGGCCCGGCATGAGAAAACCAGAAACAGAACCAGTCCGTTAAGATGTAAAAGAGCAAGGTTTGGGTTTCCACAATAAGACGCTCCCTCTCTCTCTCTCTCTCTCTCACCGAAGGCTCCCATGACGATAAACAGAGGAATCTCATACAGGTAGTACTCCGTGCTCTGAGGGGGGGGGGTAAAAAAAAAGAAAAAAAAATCAATACCCAGAATCCTCCAGTCAAACATGCAAATGACAACATCAACAGACCCTACAGGACTACACACATGGGGGCACCTCTTGTTTGCCTCTTTTTTTTGTATTTAATTTTATTTTATATATATATATATATATGAGTAATTTCTTCTATTTTCTAAAAAGTTACTGATATCTAGTTGGATGGCTAGATGAACACCGCTTCAGTTCCCAAACTTCTCCTCAGGGGCACCTCAGCCGTTCCATGATTTTGTTAAATTTCACCAACAGCTGAATTAAAAAAAGTTAAATATACTGGCTTAAAAAGTCAGTGAGAGACTGACTAGCTGTATGAGGTGTGCTGGTGGCCAAGTCAAAAAAAACACATGGCTGCATTGGACGGTCGCTGCAAATACTAGGATGATTTTAGCAGAGGTTCTGAAATGGCGAAGTTGACACACTTTCACAGGCATAATATCATAGTTTTACACCAACACGAGGATAATCTAAATATCATTTTCTTTGCCTGCCTAAGACTTTTGCACAGTAGTGTATAATTTTTTAAAAAATGGTGAACGTGTTGTGATCCTACAGGAAGCATACAGTGGGCATCCGGGGCAAACGTTTCCCAAAAACTTCAGGCACCGAAGGCGGGAAAAATTCTGCTGCGTTTAAAAAAAATAAAATAAACAACCGTATCTGCATACCATGTAAACTGCTACAGGTGCCTCTCTTGTAACGAGAAACATCCACAACCATGGCTAACATGCCTACCTAAACCAGGAGGCCCAACTAAAACAGCGCGGTACTCATGTCCACCGAGGTGATGACTATATTTCCAGCCCAGGGGGCCTCCCAGGAAAGTCATGCGCTGCGGGGTGGGGGCTGTGTCCAAGTCCCCCAACAAACGTTTCATGGTTTCCTTTCCAACCCATGTGACCAGAAGGCAGGTAAAAATACATCACTGCTCATGTGACAGGGTACCGAGTCGAGCCCTTTCTGGAAATAACAGCTCATCCTTTTCTCTCTCACCCTTGTTTCCCCATAAAGTTCACAGATCAGCCCCTTCTTGAACGGCACGGACAGGAAAGACCAAAACATGTTCGGGAACAGTGTGAACTTGGTCTCATTCTGGATTTTGGTCAAAATTATACCGTCTTCTTTCGCCTTTCCCAAACGAGGTAATGATTATAAAATGCTCTCCACTCTAAGTTGTCCAGACATCCATAAACATCACATTTTCCCCACTGACTAACGGGAGGCAGGAAACCAATGTCAGAGGGTAACGGCCGACATCTCCCAAGAGCTACTTGACTTGCGGACAGCATACCATTGGCCAAGACAACCAGATCAATTACCGATGCCCAATATTTTGATTTTCAAGATTCCATCTACAGACTTTTAAAAAGGACAATCTACATCACAACACCGACAGAAATGGGAAACTTACATCGTTGTCAAAGCGTCCAAAGTTGATGAGACCTGGGTTACTAAAATCTCCCGGCTTGTTGTGGTAGATACTCATGAAGAAGTTCAAGGTGAAGGTCGAGATCATGGAAGCGAAGAACTGAAAGATACGGGTCACTGAATAGTTACATTTCACCAGAGCCCCGTGGCGGGGCAAGGAGATCAGGTATGCTAATCGGAAACGTCACTCACGATTCTCCAGGGCAACATCTGGTTCCAGAAGGAGGCTCCCTCCTCCAAGCTGAAAAGGACACCACCTGCAAAACCGGAAACCATCAGAAACTGCTGCATAACTGCATTACTCACAGATCAGCTCCACTAAACTGGAAATATTCAGCAAAGGTCATACAGGGGTCTTTATTGCAAGGATAAGACTCCACTGGTGTGACTCCATGCCTTTGTGGCATTTTTTTCCTGGATTATTCATCAACACAGAGCCACCTTGTACTTTCCATCCTGAAACCAAAAAATCAATGGCGGAGGCCGAAGAAGCCCAACGCTGACAGGACACTCTAATAACCTTTTTTTTACTCATCATAGCTTCCCTTCTTCCTTGAGGGTAACATTAGATTCTGGAGGCATGGAACTGATCTGAGATCAGAGCTTCGGGTGTGTATATGGGTGTGTCGAGACTAGATGGTCAGTATGGATAACTAAGGTGCACTAAAATTGGGTGAGCAGGCAAGGCATGTCACCCAGGTTGTGTGACAATTATTTTATATATATGTATATATATATTCCATCCACCATCCCTCCTTTACGGAGAACTGCGTTATTTTTATTGTCCATTACGAAGAAAAAAAAAACTATATATATATATATATATATATATATGGGTGTATCGAGACTAGATGGTCATTATGGATAACTAAGGTGCACTAAAATTGGGTGAGCAGGCAAGGCATGTCACCCAGGTTGTGTGACAATTATTTTATATATATGTATATATATATTCCATCCACCATCCCTCTTTTATGGAGAACTGCGTTATTTTTATTGTCTATTGCAAAAAAAAAAAAAAAAAAACAATACATATATACATATATATTTATGGGTGTATCGAGACTAGATGGTCATTATGAATAACTAAGGTGCACTAAAATTGGGTGAGCAGGCAAGGCATGTCACCCCGGTTGTGTGACAATTATTTTATATGTATGTATATATATATTCCATCCACCATCCCTCCTTTACGGAGAACTGCGTTATTTTTATTGTCCATTGCGAAAAAAAAAAACTATATATATACATATATATTTATGGGTGTATCGAGACTAGATGGTCATTATGGATAACTAAGGTGCATTCAAATTGGGTGAGCAGGCAAGGCATGTCACCCAGGTTGTGTGACATTAATTATTTTATATATATGTATATATATATTCCATCCACCATCCCTCCTTTATGGAGAACTGCGTTATTTTTATTGTCTATTGCAAAAAAATAACACAAAAAAACTATATATATATATACACACATATATATTTATGGGTGTATCGAGACTAGTTGGTCATTATGGATAACTAAGTTGCACTAAAATTGGGTGAGCAGGCAAGGCATGTCACCCAGGTTGTGTGACAATTATTTTATATAAATGTATATATATATTCCCTCCACCACCCCTCCTTTACGGAGGACTGCTTTATTATTAATATCCATTGCGAAAAAAAAACACAAGAAAAAGAAAAAATATCTATATATATATACATATATATATATATATATATATATATATATATATATATATATATATATGGGTGTGTCGAGACTAGATGGTCAGTATGGATAACTAAGGTGCACTAAAATTGGGTGAGCAGGCAAGGCATGTCACCCAGGTTGTGTGACAATTATTTTATATATATGTATATATATATTCCATCCACCATCCCTCTTTTATGGAGAACTGCGTTATTTTTATTGTCTATTGCAAAAAAAAAAAAAAACTATATATATATATATATATATATACATATATATTTATGGGTGTATCGAGACTAGATGGTCATTATGGATAACTAAGGTGCACTAAAATTGGGTGAGCAGGCAAGGCATGTCACCCCAGTTGTGTGACAATTATTTTATATAAATGTATATATATATTCCCTCCACCACCCCTCCTTTACGGAGGACTGCTTTATTATTAATATCCATTGCGAAAAAAAAAACACAAGAAAAAGAAAAAATATCTATATATATATACATATATATATATATATATATATGGGTGTGTCGAGACTAGATGGTCAGTATGGATAACTAAGGTGCACTAAAATTGGGTGAGCAGGCAAGGCATGTCACCCAGGTTGTGTGACAATTATTTTATATATATATGTATATATATATTCCATCCACCATCCCTCCTTTACGGAGAACTGCGTTATTTTTATTGTCTATTGCAAAAAAAAAACAGAAAAACTATATATATATATATATATATATATACATATATATTCATGGGTGTATCGAGACTAGATGGTCATTATGAATAACTAAGGTGCACTAAAACTGGGTGAGCAGGCAAGGCATGTCACCCAGGTTGTGTGACAATTATTTTATATATATGTATATATATATTCCATCCACCATCCCTCCTTTATGGAGAACTGCGTTATTTTTATTGTCTATTGCAAAAAAATAACACAAAAAAACTATATATATACATATATACACACATACATATATATATATATATATATGGGTGTATCGAGACTAGAAGGTCATTATGCATAACTAAAGTGCACTAAAATTGGGTGAGCAGGCAAGGCATGTCACCCCAGTTGTGTGACAATTATTTTATATATATGTATATATATATATATATTCCCTCCACCACCCCTCCTCTACGGAGGACTGCTTTATTTTTATTTCCATTGCAAAAATAAAACATTTTAAAACACAAAAAAAAAAAAAAAACGAAAATAATAATAATAAAAATTATTTTGAATGTGTATTCAAATAAGTTTGAATGTGTGTGAACTATATATAAATATATATATACACATGCATATACAGAAATATATACACACACACACACACATATATATATATAAACACACACACAGACACACACTCACATAAACACATACACACACTGTGTACAGTCTTATGCAAAGGTTTGGCACCCCTTGACAAATAACATCTTTTCAATTACAAAAGCAACAATATCAGTTAATACAGTCTCTTTAGGAACTGGGGGGAAAATACACAATATTTTCAGCAAACATTGATGAATAGTTACTTTTTATGCCATAAATTGAACAAAATTACAAAATAAAAACATTATTATGGCACTCTGCAAAAGTTTGGGCACCCTACGTAATCAGTACTTAGTAACACCTCCTCTGCCAGATATCACAGCTTACAAGCGCTTCTTATAGCCAGCTGAAAGGCTTTCAGTTCTTGTACTTGGGATTTTCTCACATTCTTCCTTGCAAAAGGCTTCTAGTTCTGTAATATTCTAATATATCAAGGGCTGTATTGTCAAATAGGAGATCGGCAGCATTCTCCCACCTGAGAAAACTGTACTACAATGCCCTTGATAGTGTGTAGAAACACACTCGTCAGCTCTAGTCCTCCTGTAACAACGCAAAAGGACTGGCAACCCTCAGGTATTTATGCGTGCGATTGTATGATAAATTCACCCTGACAGTCTCACACTTCTCTTGGTACCAACAGGTCTCATGGAATATATAAAAGGCAACTGCAACAATTATACTCGGCACTAAACATCGAGGCACGGAAATGCAGCAGAGCTTGTGTATTTCTCAGGATGCATTCTAGTAAAATGCCCGGAAAATGAGCTAAAGACATATTTCAAGGGGCACTATATAAAACCGATGGAAATTTTACTGATTAAATAAAAGGAAAAGCATCGTTTGAAAAATCACAAATGTTTCTAAGATTCAATGCATCGCTTTTTGACCACATCATAGCGATGAACACATCATTGTTCCTGACAATGTCCTAATACAGAAATAAAACTTTATGTTGGTAAACTCAAAAAGCCTTCAGCTGTCACACTGGCTAACGATCTCAAACGATTATAAAGCAGCATTTTGAAAAGCGCTGTTTTAAAATAACAGGTACAACACTTACCTTGTCTTCTGGCCAAATGCTTTTCACGGCTTGGCACTCGAAACGAAACGAAATTTGTATTTCCTCCTACCTCGTTTGCCCTTCAGTTCTTCTTTTCTCCCTTTGGATGTTTTTTTCCTTCTTCTTTGGATATTGTTTTTTATTTTTGTTTGTTTTTTTTACTTTGCATGTTTTTCCTTCTTCGGATATTATTTTTTTGGCTTATTTTTTTAGACGATGTTTTTTTCGTCTTCTTTAAAAATTGATTTTTTTCGTCTTCTTTAAATATTGTTTTTTTTTTCATCCTTTTGATGTTGTTTTACGGAACAAGAGCCGTACAGTGCTACTCTATCAGGAGGTAGCGCCAACTGAACGCCTTGAAGCAGTACCCAGCTCTTTTATAGGGAGCGTCAACCCGAAGTCAAGTTCTAGAACGTTGCACTCACTTTTCATTGGTTTCCCAGCTATGCTGTCAGAATAATGTTTGCTGATTGGTCGAAAATTTTAAAACGTACCCAAGTACTGTAAAAAAACTCAAGATCTTGCTACCCTACGGAGCACCCATAAGGTGATTTTTTTTATACGTTATATGCAGCTATTTGTAGCAGGCCGTAATTAGACTAATCCACCCTTTGTCAATAAAGCCAACAAGAGAACAGGTTGCCCAAAGTTTGCTCAGGTACACGCCACAGCACAACCTTAAAAACACATCCAGCACAAATCACACTAGTGAATGACACAGCAAATCACAGCAATAAAAAAGACCCCTATGGGCAATCCAGCACCCAGACTACAGGTGCCAAAAGGCCCAGCCTGCCTAATAATGAACCCAAAATATACATACAACAAAGAAAAAGACACAAACAAAAAAGAAAATAAAACTAGCCAGCTGCTCCCACTAAACCCCGCTCCCGAGGCCACTAAGCCGGCTGGCTTGATAATACACGATACAACCTCAGATAAAACATATTAAAGCAACACCAGGGAGGTTTACAACCTGATCCTTAAAATTATCGACCCGTAATTCCACCTTGAAAACCCCTAAAGAACAGTAGTTTACCCCATGACTCACTGCCCCATTCAAACAAAAAAAAAACAGGTTTTTGGGGTAACCTTTAGGTCAGCTCTTCAAAACCAGGTATGAGGACTCTTCAGCTAATCAGTCCTCTAATTAGAAATCTAATTAGGGAGTTGCAGCGAAAACCTGCATACACACCGGCCCTTTGCGGATAAGATTGTTCACCCCTGAAACAAGCAAACAGAAAGGCTGCTACACTGCAAATTCAATATGCCCGCCGATGCTCCACCAAATCTATCAGGACCCTGCCTGTCTTTCCCGTGCCTGCTCCTTTGCCAATATGCCCTACCATCGGAACATGCACAGCCATCTCGCCCCGGCTATGCCTCCAGTCCGAACTGCAGTTCCTATACCTGCCTATAATTGCCTGGCTACAATCCATCCCCCAAAATGAAATTGATGACCCAACGATCACAGCTAAGAATTCTATCCCCAAACCACTGGTCTTCCTCCCCAACCGAACGATCATTCACTGACCGTGGTAACTTATAAGGGTTGGTATGATGACCAGTGGTGGACCTCACCGAACGTTTAACTGGTCTCTACACCTCGGGGGGGACATAACCTCCTCCATTATACGAGGCCTACTTGTGGATGCTCTATTGCGACCCCTCCCACCAGCCCTGTCCCCGTAAAATCACAGAGTCCTCATCCGATTCCATTTCTGTTGCCCCTGTGGGCAACCCAGACTCAGGAGACATTACCAGAACATCTTCCCCTGACATAACAACCCCCTGTGGTACTGGACGCAACTCTGTTCGGTGAACTTGACGGACAACCCCGTCCCCCTCCATTGGAGTTGCAGAGTAAACTGCACCCTGATCTTGGGGACACCGAACTACCATATACAAACAGGCATCCCAATGATCCTGTATTTTACCTCGAACATGGTTCCGCAAACACACCAGCTGACCTTCATCAAACCCCTAATCATTAACCAACTCATTGTGTTTCCGATTTCGTGGTGTGGCTTGTTCCTCCAACTAAGCCTTCACATACTCTTGAAGCACCTGCAAACTTTCCTGATGGTTTTGTACCCATTCCTCCAAAGGTCCACCATACTGACTGATCCCGGCAGGAGCCTGAAGATAGTGTATCGGTAATCGAGGCTCACAGCCAGACCTTAAATAAAAAGGCATCATCCAGTCATTTGGTGGGGTGTAGTATTGTAAGCTTCTCTGCTGGAGGAAGTGTGTGAAGCAAATTGTGCAAAAAAAATATTAAAGCAACACCAGGGAGGTTTACATCTAGATCCTTAAAATGATCGACCTGCAATTCCACCTTGAAAATCCAATTACCATATAAAGGATACAAGATGTAAAGATGACAAATGACATGGCACACATTTGTTGTTTAGACTGTTGTGTCAGGTTAATTGAAAGCTGAAGGATCTTAGTGTTTACTAGTCTAAGTAACAGAATGTCTAAACACTGTGCTTGCCTTTATGGGTTTTTAAGCAGAACATATAGGTATAGAAACATATTAACATTACGTTTCACGATTCACTGACTGGAGAATAGGAGAATATACACATCAATATTACTACTTAAGTTAACTAACCCTAATCCCAACCCCTATTGGCACGGAGCCCGCCAGGGTTCAGGTGAGATATAAATCTGTAATCTGTATCAATGGTTTTGCTATCCATACCCACCCTATTAATGTTAGCTTCCCAGGGTTTCTTGTTAGACAAGCTCTGTGTCTCTCTATACCCCCATTTACTGCACGACTGATTGTCCATTTATAAAGAATCAAATAGGGTGAAGATGGTTTTAGTTTACAATTACTCTGGAAGGTGACCAGATTAAAAAAAACTAAATACCATGCCTACGTGTATGTAATCTCCATCACAGTCCCCATTTTCCCCATAATCCTCGTTTTGATAGTGCCAATTTGTGTAATGTGAGTTTTTTTTTTTTTTAAAAAACTGTTATAGAAGAACATACTGGATGCCACATGTGTACAATTACCCCTTTCTAATTAGTGGGGTCCGTTGTGTCAGCTACAGCCTTTACTAACATACACATAAGTATACAGTCTTACAGCACTTTTGTTTTCCTTTTGTATTTAATGGTTTTCCATTTAGGGGGCAGCATGGTGGTGCAGTGGTTAGCACTGTTGCCTCACACCTCTAGGGCCCGGGTTCGAGTCTCCACCTGGGTCACATGTGTGTGGAGTTTGCATGTTCTACCCATGTCATCGTGGGGTTTCCTCCGGGTACTCTGGTTTCCCCCACAGTCCAAAAACATGCTGAGGCTAATTGGAGTTGCTAAATTGCCCATAGGAGTGTATGCGTGAGTGAATAGTGTGTGAGTGTGCCCTGCGATGGGCTGGCCCGCCATCCTGGGTTGTTCCCTGTCTCGTGCCCATTGCTTCCGGGATAGGCTCCAGACCCCCCGCGATCCAGTAGGATAAGCGGTTTGGAAAGGCTGCCTAACGCCCTTAATTTGTTTGCAATTTCGCCAGGTAGGCTACCTTCTTTAAACTGCGTTTTGCTAGACTACACATTTCGAGATGTTTTATTGTAGTCTTGGTAAATATATATATATAGTTTAGCCTAACCCAGCCACTTAAGGGAGCAAGCCAGCTCAGGTAGGTGCCAGTCCCAAGCCCGGATTAATGGAGAGGGTTGGCGTCAAGAAATAAAGAGAAATAAAGACAACTAATACTCCTAGTTTGCGAGATCTGACTGCAATGGCAGCACTGCTACAAGGGTGTGGATAAATCTATACAAATATCACCTGCATGCACATTACTTCTTTTACAATAACCAACTCCTGATCCATACTGTTAGTCGTGAAAAAAAAAACTATCGTGTACATAGAGGCCCTGTGTAAAAAGATAACTGCCAAGGAAAAGATCAAAAACATTTATTTCAAGGATACAAAGTTTTTATGGTCATGTACAGTGTACAGTGCAATTCTTATTTGATTAACTTGAATGTCTCCACAGACTAGACGATTAAACAAATAAAGCAGCGCAACATTACAATAACTAATAACAAATAAACAAAGCTCACGAGTACTATTACAGTATTTATATCATTTATTTAAACTTAATTTTACCAGGTAAATTAACTACAAAGCAGTTACCACTGCTTTACCTGCTTCTCGGGAGAAATAGCAGATATACGTCATGTATGTGACTAAATTCTTAAGCCAATAAGGGCAAAGTTGTGTCGTAATGGAGGCGGATCCAGTTTGTGCAGCCGGTTAAAGACACTACGGGCATGTAAATGGAGAACGAAATTATAGTTATACCGAATCTCCTACACACAATACCAAGGTTACCAACTTTGGTCAGCTGACCGGAGTGAGACGTTCAATTCCCGTAAGATTTCTTTGCGCCAGCCTGAGAGTCTGAAAACACGTCACACCAGATGCATGAGAGATGGAAACCTGGGATATTCAGTCGAATCAGATCAAATATGATGCTAAGTTAGTACTAAGTTAAAATATGTTCCGGACTTGTAACATGCACCCATGATTTGGAACAGTCAGCAGGCTGTCTCTGGCCACGCCCCCTACACTCGGTCCGGCCCCTGGCTTTTCCTGAATTCTGATTCCTTTAGATAAACATTGACTTCATTGATATTGTTATTGATTTATCGACAGACCATCATACGTTTTAGACGTTATAATAACAACACTCTATTGATCCCCAAAGAGAGAAATTCTCTCCTTGCCTGCCCCCTCATACTGTCCATGATACACAAGCACATATGTAGAAAAACGTCAGCTTGGAAGCCAAGGCTGGACTTAACCTACTCTATTCTGGTATTCTGTTCTCCCAAGTAAGGCGTGGGTTCGAATCCAACTTCCGACAAAAGTTCTTCAATCGCTACAGCACAATTTGAGCCACTTACGGCTTTAATTGCTTTGTTTTATTTTTGCGTTTCAGGCAAAACTACATAACACTTAAAGACACTACGGGCATGTAAATGGAGAACGAAATTATAGTTATACCGAATCTCCTACACACAATACCAAGGTTACCAACTATACTAACTATATATGGGGCTTGGTACCCAATCTCGGAATGTGGGGATGATGATATATATATTATATAAAATATAATATAAATATAAATATATAAAATATATAAAATATATTTTTGGCCACAACCGGGATTCGAACCCCGGTCTCCCGTGTGAAAGGCGGCGATCTTACCACTACACTATCCAGCAACTATATAATATAAGGGAAAATACGGGAAAATACTAATACGGGAGGACGGCGGGAAAGAGAAGTAAAACGGTAGTTTCCCGGCCAAAACGGGAGACTTGACAGCCTGAGATGGCTTTTCCAGCGAAAACGACTTCATTATTTATCTGATTGATTTATCGACAGACCATCATACTTTTTAGACGTTATAATAACAACACTCTATTGATCCCCCTCTTACTGTCCATGATACACAATGACGAGACACATGTTCACTAATGACGAGAACTATTCTATTTTTCATGCCTTCAAATCTTACATTTACAAATCTTGTTCTTGTTCTCTGCTTTCTCGTTCCCGTAGATATATATTATTATTTTTGGTCGGAGGGTCCAGGTTAGCTTATTTCTTATTTCTCAGGTCAGCTGCTCTTGTATTCAGCCTACTAATATATATGTACTTTAACACTACACTATTCGCGAAAACGACTTCATTATTTATCTGATTGATTTATCGACAGACCATCATACTTTTTAGACGTTATAATAACAACACTCTATTGATCCCCCTCTTACTGTCCATGATACACAATGACGAGACACATGTTCACTAATGACGAGAACTATTCTATTTTTCATGCCTTCAAATCTTACATTTACAAATCTTGTTCTTGTTCTCTGCTTTCTCGTTCCCGTAGATATATATTATTATTTTTGGTCGGAGGGTCCAGGTTAGCTTATTTCTTATTTCTCAGGTCAGCTGCTCTTGTATTCAGCCTACTAATATATATGTACTTTAACACTACACTATCCAGCTAGAGATTCTTGGTCGGAGGGTCCAGGTTAGCTTATTTCTTATTTCTCAGGTCAGCTGCTCTTGTATTCAGCCTACTAATATATATGGGGCTTGGTACCCAATCTCGGAATGTGGGGATGATGATATCTCCCCCCTGACCTGTCGTCCTGGCTCCCCCTTGTCGTAGCAATCGTGTTGTACCTCATCAATCTCTAGTTGTGATAGCAGTTGTTTCTGGCCACAACCGGGATTCGAACCCCGGTCTCCCGTGTGAAAGGCGGCGATCTTACCACTACACTATCCAGCAACTATATAATACAATATATAAAAAATATAATATAAATATAATATAAATATATAAAATATATAAAATATATTTTTGGCCACAACCGGGATTCGAACCCCGGTCTCCCGTGTGAAAGGCGGCGATCTTGTTCCGCACTTGTAACATGCACCCATGATTTGGAACAGCAGCATACCTGTCAAGGTTTGGATTTGAAAATAAAGGAAATTTTCCGGCACCCGCCGTGAGCCATCCCACCACCGCAACCAGGCTCCAGTATCCCTTACATTTTAAGACAGGAAATATAAAATAATATAAATTATATAAAATATAATATAAATATAAATATATAAAATATATAAAATATATAAAATGTATTTTTGGCCACAACCGGGATTCGAACCCCGGTCTCCCGTGTGAAAGGCGGCGATCTTACCACTACACTATCCAGCAACTATATAATATAAGGGAGATTTACGGGAAAATACTAATACGGGAGGACGGCGGGAAAGAGAAGTAAAATACGGTAGTTTCCCGGCCAAAACGGGAGACTTGACAGCCTGAGATGGCTGTCTCTGGCCACGCCCCCTACAGTCGGTCCGGCCCCTGGCTTTTCCAGCGTGTTCGCGAAAACGACTTCATTTATTTTCTTATTGATTTATCGACAGACCATCATACTTTTTAGACGTTATAATAACAACACTCTATTGATCCCCAAAGAGAGAAATTCTCTCCTTGCCTGCCCCCTCTTACTGTCCATGATACACAAGCACATATGTAGAAAAACGTCAGCTTGGAAGCCAAGGCTGGACTTAACCTACTCTATTCTGGTATTCTGTTCTCCCAAGTAAGGCGTGGGTTCGAATCCAACTTCCGACAAAAGTTCTTCAATCGCTACAGCACAATTTGAGCCACTTACGGCTTTAATTGCTTTGTTTTATTTTTGCGTTTCAGGCAAAACTACATAACACTTAAAGACACTACGGGCATGTAAATGGAGAACGAAATTATAGTTATACCGAATCTCCTACACACAATACCAAGGTTACCAACTATACTAACTATATATGGGGCTTGGTACCCAATCTCGGAATGTGGGGATGATGATATATATATTATATAAAATATAATATAAATATAAATATATAAAATATATAAAATATATAAAATATATTTTTGGCCACAACCGGTCAACCGGATTCGAACCCCTGCGGGCGGCGAGAATAGTTTAGCTTAACTTCCCTTAACTTTTCCCATTCATTTTCAATGGTAGTGCTTAACAGTACGGATGTAATATTCTTTCGGCCACTGGTTGATGTTTTGTCGCTGTTTCGACGCCTCCAATGACGTTTTACCCTTATCACTACCGACAGTCGACACAACTGGATTTTGGAAAAGAGCAGCAGAGAGTGAGTAGTATTTCAGTAAATTTGGTGATTCACCTAAAAGAAAAACCGCCCGGTCGAACGGAAAGGACGACTTTCCAAGGTAAACTGAACAGCAATCTTATATTTTCTTAAATATTCCGATGTATTTCACATTCCAAAATCGAACTGGATGCTGTACGTTTTACGGAGCCCCTCGCGAAGCTCTCTGTGTAATGCTGAAGTAGTTATTCACTCGCTCCATAGGTAGCATTGCTTTTGAAATATTTAATAATTAATATTCAATTTTTAATGCACAATTTAAATAAAAACATGTTTGACTTTGGAAATTAAGGCGGGTACCGTTTATAAGAATTCCACTCATCGTGAGGAATCCAAAAGTATCTTTTATTAGTGGCCCGGTAAAGCAGTACATTTATTAAGCTAGACAGTGTCCATTTATGGAAAACGAGTAATTTGCAGTAAAACGAGCATACACTGGTCAAGTAGAATGAGTCTAGGCAGATGAGACAGAATAAACTGGATTACCGTTTATAAACTAACCTTATATATATAGTGTATTATACATATACTAATTCTGCACGTTCCTATATGCAAGGTACTGTGACGGTAACTTTCCTGTAAGTCATTGATATTTAACTACAACTTTTTTATGCATATTGTTTGCTGGCATTGCCGTTAACTTGGATATTAAAGAATTCCTCACATAATCGTTAAGTATTAAACCTACTAAAGTTGTTCAAACAAACCTTGTTTTAGGTTAAAGCAAGTCAGTTAGAAGCTATTACACTTACTTTGCTACCAAATGGCAAAGGTGTCAGATCACAGAATTCTTGTTTATAATTCCATGCCCTTCTGTGTTTCTTTACGCCTGTCAACTACCACCTGTCAAAAGTGAGGATGAGAATTTGGTTGGGTTTGGAGTCCGTGCTGGCAAGACCTGGAAGGATATTTGGGACAGTAGGGATGATGGGTATGAGGCTGTTATCCTCAAACAACAATGCGTACCAGGCAGCAAAATGTACCGACTACAGCAGTACCTGAGGCTGAAGCACAGCAATCTTCAGATGACACTGGAGGCTTCTGCTCCCTCAAGACCAGCACTTCCAGACACTTCTACTAATCCTCCAGGTTGGCTGACAGTTTCATATATGTGGTTCTGTGCATTGATTATGTCTTTTATTCATATCTATTTTGTTTTATAGAAATAGAGGAAGATGAGGAATTGGAGAGGATGATGCTTTGTTGGTCCCCTTCCAAAACCGAAGGCCCGATGAGTGAGAATCTCATATGCATGCACACACACAAACAGTCACTCTTCAGGATTCAGTATAAATTAAGGAATCAATATTATTTGTGGTTCATTTGTGGTTTTTTCACTTTGCTTTCAGGTTTGCAAGTTGTTGGAGTCCATGATGCTAAAGGTTCTTTCCCTTCAATTATGGAGGATAATTCTGGATGTCATGATCAGAATTTTTCATCCAAGTTCTTTATTATTCATCTTGTTTTGGCCACGTTCAGGCCCGTTTTGATGCCTGTGTTCTGTTTGTTCCATTGTTCAAGACTATGCAGCCAGAGATGACCTGGAGGGAGTTTCAAAAATCTCCTTTTTATGAGGCTGAAAAGCAGCGTTGGTCAGCGGAGAGAAAAAAGTAACACACTACCTGCTACTTCAAGAGCAGCGTTATTTGTAAAAATTGTAAATGTTTTCCATATACACTCTGTCCACTTTATTAAGAACAGCTATTTTGTGTCTGGGCTCATTTTTCACTGACAAATAATGCATGGCAACAGGTGGGTTACAATCAGATTGTAAAAATTGCCGCTGTTAGGTAGGTTTTCTTAAAGAAGTGGCAAGCATAGTTTTTTTTTAAAACAAAAAAAGTAAAGATTGTTTTATATTCTTTATAGTTCAGTATTGTTTGAATATACACTTGCAGCATTTTAACATATGGTTAATATGTTCCTTGTTTGTTCCTGATTCTCTAAGGTCATAAATTATCCCTGAGCATCTCTCAAAGTGTGGGGCAGTTACCCCAATGGCTAAATTCCCCATCGTGACCCTTTCAGATCTGTCCTATTAATCATTCCCTATCCACTGGCTAAATCTCTCTTGTCTCATCACCACCTCAACCAGTGTGGTGAGTCTAAGAAAGTGTTACGGCGTCAGTCAGGAGTTTTGGGCACACCTACCTATAGAATTGTTTCTTTGTACTATTCTTTACATTTTGTAATATTTATAAAGACATCATAACTATAAAGTAATACACATGGAATTATGCACTACTCAGAAAAGTTATTTAAAAAAAATAATTTGTTGGGGGGGACAATTCTGTTGGAACTCAGAAGGTTGCCGGTTCAAATCCCAGGGCTGGCCGAGTGATCCCACCATTGGGCCCTTGAGCAAGGCCCTTAACCCCAGCTGCTCCAGGGACTGACTGATCCTGCTTTCTACTTTATACTAGTTTAATGAGGTGGCCTCCTGGAATGCTTTTCCAGCTCTCCTGAAGGAGCCGTCTCATATATGCTGAGCACTCAGCCGATTTTCTTTAACTCTCTGGTCAGACTCCTTGAAAAACATTTCTACTGGGTTTAGCTCAAGTATCCAGGTAATATGACCCAGTCCCTTTGTAGGCAGAGTGGTGTGTCCAAATTACTGACTGGTACTGTATGTCTAACTATCTGACAGTTGTTAAAATGCTGCAGCATCACTGTTAGTATTGTCATAACAATGCTATTTTTAATTATGCTTTTTGTTTTGATTCAGGATTCAATGAGTCATTTGTTAACATGCTACAAAATGCATGCATTAACACTGCTGTTTAAGAAAATTAATCATTTCATCTATTTAATATTTGACATACACTACCGTTCAATTATATACCCTGTGACAAGACTTGATTGGGGTCAGTTTTATCCTACAAAAGGATAATGACCCAAACCAAACCTCCAAAATGTGTTAGCAATATTTAAAGAATAAGCAGTCAGACATACCAGGAGATTGATGCAGAGGACTGCCAGTTGCTGATAATAGGCCTCTATATGTAGATGTGGATAAAATTTTGTGAATTGCATGAAAATGTGTTTTTCTTTGGAAAACAAAGAAATTTGCATGTGATCCCAAACTTTTGAGCGGTAATGTATATCTTGGGGGTGGCATGGTGGTGCAGTGGTTAGCACTGTTGCCTCACACCTCTGGGACCCAGGTTTGAGTCGCCGCCTGTGTCACATGTGTGTGGAGTTTGCATGTTCTCCCCATGTCGTCGTGGGGGGTACTCCGGTTTCCCCCCACAGTCCAAAAACATGCTGAGGCTAATTGGAGTTGCTAAATTGCCCATAGGTGTGCATGTGAGAGTGAATGGTGTGTGAGTGTGCCCTGCGATGGGCTGGCCCCCCATCCTGGGTTGTTCCCTGCCTCGTGCCCATTGCTTCCGGGATAGGCTCCGGACCCCCGTGACCCAGTAGAATAAGCGGTTTGGAAAATGGATGGATGGATGGATGTATATCTTATCATACCCCTGAGTATGAGAACCTGAGTACTTGTCTCTTTCTGTGTAAATAGACTCAATAAACAATACATTTTATTCATAACTGTCTATGTCTGTTTAATTACCACAGCGACATAAATAAATAAATAAATAAAATTGTAACCATAGTTTTAAGCTGTTTATTAAATACATCAATATCAAGAAAACGAAGAATAATGGATGAATGTGATTACAAGAAATGGAGAAATTTGTTCATGCTTTTTTGAAAACATGCCTCAAAATGATTAGCATTTCAATCTAACTTGAAATGTATCAGAAAAAAAATCATTAACGGAGATTTTGCAGCGCCGGGGAGGGTCTCTTCGCTTCGCAAAAAAAATCCTTCAATTTCATTGGCTGCCACTGTGTTATGGCTATACGCGACCGGCCCCGCTGGGTCTCCCGTGTGAAAGGCGGCGATCTTACCACTACACTATCCAGCAACTATATAATATAAGGGAGATTTACGGGAAAATACTAATACGGGAGGACGGCGGGAAAGAGAAGTAAAATACGGTAGTTTCCCGGCCAAAACGGGAGACTTGACAGCCTGAGATGGCTGTCTCTGGCCACGCCCCCTACAGTCGGTCCGGCCCCTGGCTTTTCCAGCGTGTTCGCGAAAACGACTTCATTTATTTTCTTATTGATTTATCGACAGACCATCATACTTTTTAGACGTTATAATAACAACACTCTATTGATCCCCAAAGAGAGAAATTCTCTCCTTGCCTGCCCCCTCTTACTGTCCATGATACACAAGCACATATGTAGAAAAACGTCAGCTTGGAAGCCAAGGCTGGACTTAACCTACTCTATTCTGGTATTCTGTTCTCCCAAGTAAGGCGTGGGTTCGAATCCAACTTCCGACAAAAGTTCTTCAATCGCTACAGCACAATTTGAGCCACTTACGGCTTTAATTGCTTTGTTTTATTTTTGCGTTTCAGGCAAAACTACATAACACTTAAAGACACTACGGGCATGTAAATGGAGAACGAAATTATAGTTATACCGAATCTCCTACACACAATACCAAGGTTACCAACTATACTAACTATATATGGGGCTTGGTACCCAATCTCGGAATGTGGGGATGATGATATATATATTATATAAAATATAATATAAATATAAATATATAAAATATATAAAATATATTTTTGGCCACAACCGGGATTCGAACCCCGGTCTCCCGTGTGAAAGGCGGCGATCTTACCACTACACTATCCAGCAACTATATAATATAAGGGAAAATACGGGAAAATACTAATACGGGAGGACGGCGGGAAAGAGAAGTAAAATACGGTAGTTTCCCGGCCAAAACGGGAGACTTGACAGCCTGAGATGGCTTTTCCAGCGAAAACGACTTCATTATTTATCTGATTGATTTATCGACAGACCATCATACTTTTTAGACGTTATAATAACAACACTCTATTGATCCCCCTCTTACTGTCCATGATACACAATGACGAGACACATGTTCACTAATGACGAGAACTATTCTATTTTTCATGCCTTCAAATCTTACATTTACAAATCTTGTTCTTGTTCTCTGCTTTCTCGTTCCCGTAGATATATATTATTATTTTTGGTCGGAGGGTCCAGGTTAGCTTATTTCTTATTTCTCAGGTCAGCTGCTCTTGTATTCAGCCTACTAATATATATGTACTTTAACACTACACTATTCGCGAAAACGACTTCATTATTTATCTGATTGATTTATCGACAGACCATCATACTTTTTAGACGTTATAATAACAACACTCTATTGATCCCCCTCTTACTGTCCATGATACACAATGACGAGACACATGTTCACTAATGACGAGAACTATTCTATTTTTCATGCCTTCAAATCTTACATTTACAAATCTTGTTCTTGTTCTCTGCTTTCTCGTTCCCGTAGATATATATTATTATTTTTGGTCGGAGGGTCCAGGTTAGCTTATTTCTTATTTCTCAGGTCAGCTGCTCTTGTATTCAGCCTACTAATATATATGTACTTTAACACTACACTATCCAGCTAGAGATTCTTGGTCGGAGGGTCCAGGTTTCCAGCTTAGCTTATTTCTTATTTCTCAGGTCAGCTGCTCTTGTATTCAGCCTACTAATATATATGGGGCTTGGTACCCAATCTCGGAATGTGGGGATGATGATATCTCCCCCCTGACCTGTCGTCCTGGCTCCCCCTTGTCGTAGCAATCGTGTTGTACCTCATCAATCTCTAGTTGTGATAGCAGTTGTTTCTGGCCACAACCGGGATTCGAACCCCGGTCTCCCGTGTGAAAGGCGGCGATCTTACCACTACACTATCCAGCAACTATATAATACAATATATAAAAAATATAATATAAATATAATATAAATATATAAAATATATAAAATATATTTTTGGCCACAACCGGGATTCGAACCGCGGTCTCCCGTGTGAAAGGCGGCGATCTTGTTCCGCACTTGTAACATGCACCCATGATTTGGAACAGCAGCATACCTGTCAAGGTTTGGATTTGAAAATAAAGGAAATTTTCCGGCACCCGCCGTGAGCCATCCCACCACCGCAACCAGGCTCCAGTATCCCTTACATTTTAAGACAGGAAATATAAAATAATATAAATTATATAAAATATAATATAAATATAAATATATAAAATATATAAAATATATAAAATATATAAAATGTATTTTTGGCCACAACCGGGATTCGAACCCCGGTCTCCCGTGTGAAAGGCGGCGATCTTACCACTACACTATCCAGCAACTATATAATACAATATATAAAAAATATAATATAAATATAATATAAATATATAAAATATATAAAATATATTTTTGGCCACAACCGGGATTCGAACCGCGGTCTCCCGTGTGAAAGGCGGCGATCTTGTTCCGCACTTGTAACATGCACCCATGATTTGGAACAGCAGCATACCTGTCAAGGTTTGGATTTGAAAATAAAGGAAATTTTCCGGCACCCGCCGTGAGCCATCCCACCACCGCAACCAGGCTCCAGTATCCCTTACATTTTAAGACAGGAAATATAAAATAATATAAATTATATAAAATATAATATAAATATAAATATATAAAATATATAAAATATATAAAATATATAAAATGTATTTTTGGCCACAACCGGGATTCGAACCCCGGTCTCCCGTGTGAAAGGCGGCGATCTTACCACTACACTATCCAGCAACTATATAATATAAGGGAGATTTACGGGAAAATACTAATACGGGAGGACGGCGGGAAAGAGAAGTAAAATACGGTAGTTTCCCGGCCAAAACGGGAGACTTGACAGCCTGAGATGGCTGTCTCTGGCCACGCCCCCTACAGTCGGTCCGGCCCCTGGCTTTTCCAGCGTGTTCGCGAAAACGACTTCATTTATTTTCTTATTGATTTATCGACAGACCATCATACTTTTTAGACGTTATAATAACAACACTCTATTGATCCCCAAAGAGAGAAATTCTCTCCTTGCCTGCCCCCTCTTACTGTCCATGATACACAAGCACATATGTAGAAAAACGTCAGCTTGGAAGCCAAGGCTGGACTTAACCTACTCTATTCTGGTATTCTGTTCTCCCAAGTAAGGCGTGGGTTCGAATCCAACTTCCGACAAAAGTTCTTCAATCGCTACAGCACAATTTGAGCCACTTACGGCTTTAATTGCTTTGTTTTATTTTTGCGTTTCAGGCAAAACTACATAACACTTAAAGACACTACGGGCATGTAAATGGAGAACGAAATTATAGTTATACCGAATCTCCTACACACAATACCAAGGTTACCAACTATACTAACTATATATGGGGCTTGGTACCCAATCTCGGAATGTGGGGATGATGATATATATATTATATAAAATATAATATAAATATAAATATATAAAATATATAAAATATATAAAATATATTTTTGGCCACAACCGGTCAACCGGATTCGAACCCGCGCGGGCGGCGAGAATAGTTTAGCTTAACTTCCCTTAACTTTTCCCATTCATTTTCAATGGTAGTGCTTAACAGTACGGATGTAATATTCTTTCGGCCACTGGTTGATGTTTTGTCGCTGTTTCGACGCCTCCAATGACGTTTTACCCTTATCACTACCGACAGTCGACACAACTGGATTTTGGAAAAGAGCAGCAGAGAGTGAGTAGTATTTCAGTAAATTTGGTGATTCACCTAAAAGAAAAACCGCCCGGTCGAACGGAAAGGACGACTTTCCAAGGTAAACTGAACAGCAATCTTATATTTTCTTAAATATTCCGATGTATTTCACATTCCAAAATCGAACTGGATGCTGTACGTTTTACGGAGCCCCTCGCGAAGCTCTCTGTGTAATGCTGAAGTAGTTATTCACTCGCTCCATAGGTAGCATTGCTTTTGAAATATTTAATAATTAATATTCAATTTTTAATGCACAATTTAAATAAAAACATGTTTGACTTTGGAAATTAAGGCGGGTACCGTTTATAAGAATTCCACTCATCGTGAGGAATCCAAAAGTATCTTTTATTAGTGGCCCGGTAAAGCAGTACATTTATTAAGCTAGACAGTGTCCATTTATGGAAAACGAGTAATTTGCAGTAAAACGAGCATACACTGGTCAAGTAGAATGAGTCTAGGCAGATGAGACAGAATAAACTGGATTACCGTTTATAAACTAACCTTATATATATAGTGTATTATACATATACTAATTCTGCACGTTCCTATATGCAAGGTACTGTGACGGTAACTTTCCTGTAAGTCATTGATATTTAACTACAACTTTTTTATGCATATTGTTTGCTGGCATTGCCGTTAACTTGGATATTAAAGAATTCCTCACATAATCGTTAAGTATTAAACCTACTAAAGTTGTTCAAACAAACCTTGTTTTAGGTTAAAGCAAGTCAGTTAGAAGCTATTACACTTACTTTGCTACCAAATGGCAAAGGTGTCAGATCACAGAATTCTTGTTTATAATTCCATGCCCTTCTGTGTTTCTTTACGCCTGTCAACTACCACCTGTCAAAAGTGAGGATGAGAATTTGGTTGGGTTTGGAGTCCGTGCTGGCAAGACCTGGAAGGATATTTGGGACAGTAGGGATGATGGGTATGAGGCTGTTATCCTCAAACAACAATGCGTACCAGGCAGCAAAATGTACCGACTACAGCAGTACCTGAGGCTGAAGCACAGCAATCTTCAGATGACACTGGAGGCTTCTGCTCCCTCAAGACCAGCACTTCCAGACACTTCTACTAATCCTCCAGGTTGGCTGACAGTTTCATATATGTGGTTCTGTGCATTGATTATGTCTTTTATTCATATCTATTTTGTTTTATAGAAATAGAGGAAGATGAGGAATTGGAGAGGATGATGCTTTGTTGGTCCCCTTCCAAAACCGAAGGCCCGATGAGTGAGAATCTCATATGCATGCACACACACAAACAGTCACTCTTCAGGATTCAGTATAAATTAAGGAATCAATATTATTTGTGGTTCATTTGTGGTTTTTTCACTTTGCTTTCAGGTTTGCAAGTTGTTGGAGTCCATGATGCTAAAGGTTCTTTCCCTTCAATTATGGAGGATAATTCTGGATGTCATGATCAGAATTTTTCATCCAAGTTCTTTATTATTCATCTTGTTTTGGCCACGTTCAGGCCCGTTTTGATGCCTGTGTTCTGTTTGTTCCATTGTTCAAGACTATGCAGCCAGAGATGACCTGGAGGGAGTTTCAAAAATCTCCTTTTTATGAGGCTGAAAAGCAGCGTTGGTCAGCGGAGAGAAAAAAGTAACACACTACCTGCTACTTCAAGAGCAGCGTTATTTGTAAAAATTGTAAATGTTTTCCATATACACTCTGTCCACTTTATTAAGAACAGCTATTTTGTGTCTGGGCTCATTTTTCACTGACAAATAATGCATGGCAACAGGTGGGTTACAATCAGATTGTAAAAATTGCCGCTGTTAGGTAGGTTTTCTTAAAGAAGTGGCAAGCATAGTTTTTTTTTAAAACAAAAAAAGTAAAGATTGTTTTATATTCTTTATAGTTCAGTATTGTTTGAATATACACTTGCAGCATTTTAACATATGGTTAATATGTTCCTTGTTTGTTCCTGATTCTCTAAGGTCATAAATTATCCCTGAGCATCTCTCAAAGTGTGGGGCAGTTACCCCAATGGCTAAATTCCCCATCGTGACCCTTTCAGATCTGTCCTATTAATCATTCCCTATCCACTGGCTAAATCTCTCTTGTCTCATCACCACCTCAACCAGTGTGGTGAGTCTAAGAAAGTGTTACGGCGTCAGTCAGGAGTTTTGGGCACACCTACCTATAGAATTGTTTCTTTGTACTATTCTTTACATTTTGTAATATTTATAAAGACATCATAACTATAAAGTAATACACATGGAATTATGCACTACTCAGAAAAGTTATTTAAAAAAAATAATTTGTTGGGGGGGACAATTCTGTTGGAACTCAGAAGGTTGCCGGTTCAAATCCCAGGGCTGGCCGAGTGATCCCACCATTGGGCCCTTGAGCAAGGCCCTTAACCCCAGCTGCTCCAGGGACTGACTGATCCTGCTTTCTACTTTATACTAGTTTAATGAGGTGGCCTCCTGGAATGCTTTTCCAGCTCTCCTGAAGGAGCCGTCTCATATATGCTGAGCACTCAGCCGATTTTCTTTAACTCTCTGGTCAGACTCCTTGAAAAACATTTCTACTGGGTTTAGCTCAAGTATCCAGGTAATATGACCCAGTCCCTTTGTAGGCAGAGTGGTGTGTCCAAATTACTGACTGGTACTGTATGTCTAACTATCTGACAGTTGTTAAAATGCTGCAGCATCACTGTTAGTATTGTCATAACAATGCTATTTTTAATTATGCTTTTTGTTTTGATTCAGGATTCAATGAGTCATTTGTTAACATGCTACAAAATGCATGCATTAACACTGCTGTTTAAGAAAATTAATCATTTCATCTATTTAATATTTGACATACACTACCGTTCAATTATATACCCTGTGACAAGACTTGATTGGGGTCAGTTTTATCCTACAAAAGGATAATGACCCAAACCAAACCTCCAAAATGTGTTAGCAATATTTAAAGAATAAGCAGTCAGACATACCAGGAGATTGATGCAGAGGACTGCCAGTTGCTGATAATAGGCCTCTATATGTAGATGTGGATAAAATTTTGTGAATTGCATGAAAATGTGTTTTTCTTTGGAAAACAAAGAAATTTGCATGTGATCCCAAACTTTTGAGCGGTAATGTATATCTTGGGGGTGGCATGGTGGTGCAGTGGTTAGCACTGTTGCCTCACACCTCTGGGACCCAGGTTTGAGTCGCCGCCTGTGTCACATGTGTGTGGAGTTTGCATGTTCTCCCCATGTCGTCGTGGGGGGTACTCCGGTTTCCCCCCACAGTCCAAAAACATGCTGAGGCTAATTGGAGTTGCTAAATTGCCCATAGGTGTGCATGTGAGAGTGAATGGTGTGTGAGTGTGCCCTGCGATGGGCTGGCCCCCCATCCTGGGTTGTTCCCTGCCTCGTGCCCATTGCTTCCGGGATAGGCTCCGGACCCCCGTGACCCAGTAGAATAAGCGGTTTGGAAAATGGATGGATGGATGGATGTATATCTTATCATACCCCTGAGTATGAGAACCTGAGTACTTGTCTCTTTCTGTGTAAATAGACTCAATAAACAATACATTTTATTCATAACTGTCTATGTCTGTTTAATTACCACAGCGACATAAATAAATAAATAAATAAATAAAATTGTAACCATAGTTTTAAGCTGTTTATTAAATACATCAATATCAAGAAAACGAAGAATAATGGATGAATGTGATTACAAGAAATGGAGAAATTTGTTCATGCTTTTTTGAAAACATGCCTCAAAATGATTAGCATTTCAATCTAACTTGAAATGTATCAGAAAAAAAATCATTAACGGAGATTTTGCAGCGCCGGGGAGGGTCTCTTCGCTTCGCAAAAAAAATCCTTCAATTTCATTGGCTGCCACTGTGTTATGGCTATACGCGACCGGCCCCGCTGGGTCTCCTGTCGTCCTGGCTCCCCCTTGTCGTAGCAATCGTGTTGTACCTCATCAATCTCTAGTTGTGATAGCAGTTGTTTCTGGCCACAACCGGGATTCGAACCCCGGTCTCCCGTGTGAAAGGCGGCGATCTTACCACTACACTATCCAGCAACTATATAATACAATATATAAAAAATATAATATAAATATAATATAAATATATAAAATATATAAAATATATTTTTGGCCACAACCGGGATTCGAACCGCGGTCTCCCGTGTGAAAGGCGGCGATCTTGTTCCGCACTTGTAACATGCACCCATGATTTGGAACAGCAGCATACCTGTCAAGGTTTGGATTTGAAAATAAAGGAAATTTTCCGGCACCCGCCGTGAGCCATCCCACCACCGCAACCAGGCTCCAGTATCCCTTACATTTTAAGACAGGAAATATAAAATAATATAAATTATATAAAATATAATATAAATATAAATATATAAAATATATAAAATATATAAAATATATAAAATATATTTTTGGCCACAACCGGGATTCGAACCCCGGTCTCCCGTGTGAAAGGCGGCGATCTTACCACTACACTATCCAGCAACTATATAATATAAGGGAGATTTACGGGAAAATACTAATACGGGAGGACGGCGGGAAAGAGAAGTAAAATACGGTAGTTTCCCGGCCAAAACGGGAGACTTGACAGCCTGAGATGGCTGTCTCTGGCCACGCCCCCTACAGTCGGTCCGGCCCCTGGCTTTTCCAGCGTGTTCGCGAAAACGACTTCATTTATTTTCTTATTGATTTATCGACAGACCATCATACTTTTTAGACGTTATAATAACAACACTCTATTGATCCCCAAAGAGAGAAATTCTCTCCTTGCCTGCCCCCTCTTACTGTCCATGATACACAAGCACATATGTAGAAAAACGTCAGCTTGGAAGCCAAGGCTGGACTTAACCTACTCTATTCTGGTATTCTGTTCTCCCAAGTAAGGCGTGGGTTCGAATCCAACTTCCGACAAAAGTTCTTCAATCGCTACAGCACAATTTGAGCCACTTACGGCTTTAATTGCTTTGTTTTATTTTTGCGTTTCAGGCAAAACTACATAACACTTAAAGACACTACGGGCATGTAAATGGAGAACGAAATTATAGTTATACCGAATCTCCTACACACAATACCAAGGTTACCAACTATACTAACTATATATGGGGCTTGGTACCCAATCTCGGAATGTGGGGATGATGATATATATATTATATAAAATATAATATAAATATAAATATATAAAATATATAAAATATATAAAATATATTTTTGGCCACAACCGGTCAACCGGATTCGAACCCCTGCGGGCGGCGAGAATAGTTTAGCTTAACTTCCCTTAACTTTTCCCATTCATTTTCAATGGTAGTGCTTAACAGTACGGATGTAATATTCTTTCGGCCACTGGTTGATGTTTTGTCGCTGTTTCGACGCCTCCAATGACGTTTTACCCTTATCACTACCGACAGTCGACACAACTGGATTTTGGAAAAGAGCAGCAGAGAGTGAGTAGTATTTCAGTAAATTTGGTGATTCACCTAAAAGAAAAACCGCCCGGTCGAACGGAAAGGACGACTTTCCAAGGTAAACTGAACAGCAATCTTATATTTTCTTAAATATTCCGATGTATTTCACATTCCAAAATCGAACTGGATGCTGTACGTTTTACGGAGCCCCTCGCGAAGCTCTCTGTGTAATGCTGAAGTAGTTATTCACTCGCTCCATAGGTAGCATTGCTTTTGAAATATTTAATAATTAATATTCAATTTTTAATGCACAATTTAAATAAAAACATGTTTGACTTTGGAAATTAAGGCGGGTACCGTTTATAAGAATTCCACTCATCGTGAGGAATCCAAAAGTATCTTTTATTAGTGGCCCGGTAAAGCAGTACATTTATTAAGCTAGACAGTGTCCATTTATGGAAAACGAGTAATTTGCAGTAAAACGAGCATACACTGGTCAAGTAGAATGAGTCTAGGCAGATGAGACAGAATAAACTGGATTACCGTTTATAAACTAACCTTATATATATAGTGTATTATACATATACTAATTCTGCACGTTCCTATATGCAAGGTACTGTGACGGTAACTTTCCTGTAAGTCATTGATATTTAACTACAACTTTTTTATGCATATTGTTTGCTGGCATTGCCGTTAACTTGGATATTAAAGAATTCCTCACATAATCGTTAAGTATTAAACCTACTAAAGTTGTTCAAACAAACCTTGTTTTAGGTTAAAGCAAGTCAGTTAGAAGCTATTACACTTACTTTGCTACCAAATGGCAAAGGTGTCAGATCACAGAATTCTTGTTTATAATTCCATGCCCTTCTGTGTTTCTTTACGCCTGTCAACTACCACCTGTCAAAAGTGAGGATGAGAATTTGGTTGGGTTTGGAGTCCGTGCTGGCAAGACCTGGAAGGATATTTGGGACAGTAGGGATGATGGGTATGAGGCTGTTATCCTCAAACAACAATGCGTACCAGGCAGCAAAATGTACCGACTACAGCAGTACCTGAGGCTGAAGCACAGCAATCTTCAGATGACACTGGAGGCTTCTGCTCCCTCAAGACCAGCACTTCCAGACACTTCTACTAATCCTCCAGGTTGGCTGACAGTTTCATATATGTGGTTCTGTGCATTGATTATGTCTTTTATTCATATCTATTTTGTTTTATAGAAATAGAGGAAGATGAGGAATTGGAGAGGATGATGCTTTGTTGGTCCCCTTCCAAAACCGAAGGCCCGATGAGTGAGAATCTCATATGCATGCACACACACAAACAGTCACTCTTCAGGATTCAGTATAAATTAAGGAATCAATATTATTTGTGGTTCATTTGTGGTTTTTTCACTTTGCTTTCAGGTTTGCAAGTTGTTGGAGTCCATGATGCTAAAGGTTCTTTCCCTTCAATTATGGAGGATAATTCTGGATGTCATGATCAGAATTTTTCATCCAAGTTCTTTATTATTCATCTTGTTTTGGCCACGTTCAGGCCCGTTTTGATGCCTGTGTTCTGTTTGTTCCATTGTTCAAGACTATGCAGCCAGAGATGACCTGGAGGGAGTTTCAAAAATCTCCTTTTTATGAGGCTGAAAAGCAGCGTTGGTCAGCGGAGAGAAAAAAGTAACACACTACCTGCTACTTCAAGAGCAGCGTTATTTGTAAAAATTGTAAATGTTTTCCATATACACTCTGTCCACTTTATTAAGAACAGCTATTTTGTGTCTGGGCTCATTTTTCACTGACAAATAATGCATGGCAACAGGTGGGTTACAATCAGATTGTAAAAATTGCCGCTGTTAGGTAGGTTTTCTTAAAGAAGTGGCAAGCATAGTTTTTTTTTAAAACAAAAAAAGTAAAGATTGTTTTATATTCTTTATAGTTCAGTATTGTTTGAATATACACTTGCAGCATTTTAACATATGGTTAATATGTTCCTTGTTTGTTCCTGATTCTCTAAGGTCATAAATTATCCCTGAGCATCTCTCAAAGTGTGGGGCAGTTACCCCAATGGCTAAATTCCCCATCGTGACCCTTTCAGATCTGTCCTATTAATCATTCCCTATCCACTGGCTAAATCTCTCTTGTCTCATCACCACCTCAACCAGTGTGGTGAGTCTAAGAAAGTGTTACGGCGTCAGTCAGGAGTTTTGGGCACACCTACCTATAGAATTGTTTCTTTGTACTATTCTTTACATTTTGTAATATTTATAAAGACATCATAACTATAAAGTAATACACATGGAATTATGCACTACTCAGAAAAGTTATTTAAAAAAAATAATTTGTTGGGGGGGACAATTCTGTTGGAACTCAGAAGGTTGCCGGTTCAAATCCCAGGGCTGGCCGAGTGATCCCACCATTGGGCCCTTGAGCAAGGCCCTTAACCCCAGCTGCTCCAGGGACTGACTGATCCTGCTTTCTACTTTATACTAGTTTAATGAGGTGGCCTCCTGGAATGCTTTTCCAGCTCTCCTGAAGGAGCCGTCTCATATATGCTGAGCACTCAGCCGATTTTCTTTAACTCTCTGGTCAGACTCCTTGAAAAACATTTCTACTGGGTTTAGCTCAAGTATCCAGGTAATATGACCCAGTCCCTTTGTAGGCAGAGTGGTGTGTCCAAATTACTGACTGGTACTGTATGTCTAACTATCTGACAGTTGTTAAAATGCTGCAGCATCACTGTTAGTATTGTCATAACAATGCTATTTTTAATTATGCTTTTTGTTTTGATTCAGGATTCAATGAGTCATTTGTTAACATGCTACAAAATGCATGCATTAACACTGCTGTTTAAGAAAATTAATCATTTCATCTATTTAATATTTGACATACACTACCGTTCAATTATATACCCTGTGACAAGACTTGATTGGGGTCAGTTTTATCCTACAAAAGGATAATGACCCAAACCAAACCTCCAAAATATGTTAGCAATATTTAAAGAATAAGCAGTCAGACATACCAGGAGATTGATGCAGAGGACTGCCAGTTGCTGATAATAGGCCTCTATATGTAGATGTGGATAAAATTTTGTGAATTGCATGAAAATGTGTTTTTCTTTGGAAAACAAAGAAATTTGCATGTGATCCCAAACTTTTGAGCGGTAATGTATATCTTGGGGGTGGCATGGTGGTGCAGTGGTTAGCACTGTTGCCTCACACCTCTGGGACCCAGGTTTGAGTCGCCGCCTGTGTCACATGTGTGTGGAGTTTGCATGTTCTCCCCATGTCGTCGTGGGGGGTACTCCGGTTTCCCCCCACAGTCCAAAAACATGCTGAGGCTAATTGGAGTTGCTAAATTGCCCATAGGTGTGCATGTGAGAGTGAATGGTGTGTGAGTGTGCCCTGCGATGGGCTGGCCCCCCATCCTGGGTTGTTCCCTGCCTCGTGCCCATTGCTTCCGGGATAGGCTCCGGACCCCCGTGACCCAGTAGAATAAGCGGTTTGGAAAATGGATGGATGGATGGATGTATATCTTATCATACCCCTGAGTATGAGAACCTGAGTACTTGTCTCTTTCTGTGTAAATAGACTCAATAAACAATACATTTTATTCATAACTGTCTATGTCTGTTTAATTACCACAGCGACATAAATAAATAAATAAATAAAATTGTAACCATAGTTTTAAGCTGTTTATTAAATACATCAATATCAAGAAAACGAAGAATAATGGATGAATGTGATTACAAGAAATGGAGAAATTTGTTCATGCTTTTTTGAAAACATGCCTCAAAATGATTAGCATTTCAATCTAACTTGAAATGTATCAGAAAAAAAATCATTAACGGAGATTTTGCAGCGCCGGGGAGGGTCTCTTCGCTTCGCAAAAAAAATCCTTCAATTTCATTGGCTGCCACTGTGTTATGGCTATACGCGACCGGCCCCGCTGGGTCTCCCGTGTGAAAGGCGGCGATCTTACCACTACACTATCCAGCAACTATATAATATAAGGGAGATTTACGGGAAAATACTAATACGGGAGGACGGCGGGAAAGAGAAGTAAAATACGGTAGTTTCCCGGCCAAAACGGGAGACTTGACAGCCTGAGATGGCTGTCTCTGGCCACGCCCCCTACAGTCGGTCCGGCCCCTGGCTTTTCCAGCGTGTTCGCGAAAACGACTTCATTATTTATCTGATTGATTTATCGACAGACCATCATACTTTTTAGACGTTATAATAACAACACTCTATTGATCCCCCTCTTACTGTCCATGATACACAATGACGAGACACATGTTCACTAATGACGAGAACTATTCTATTTTTCATGCCGGGTCCTTCAAATCTTACTGTTGCTGTGGTGTAGATCAGCTGATCTGTCTTCTACGTACATCTTCTAGTAGACCTTCTGAGGGTACTTCACGCATTCTTGGTCGGAGGGTCCAGGTTTCCAGCTTAGCTTATTTCTTATTTCTCAGGTCAGCTGCTCTTGTATTCAGCCTACTAATATATATGGGGCTTGGTACCCAATCTCGGAATGTGGGGATGATGATATCTCCCCCCTGACCTGTCGTCCTGGCTCCCCCTTGTCGTAGCAATCGTGTTGTACCTCATCAATCTCTAGTTGTGATAGCAGTTGTTTCTGGCCACAACCGGGATTCGAACCCCGGTCTCCCGTGTGAAAGGCGGCGATCTTACCACTACACTATCCAGCAACTATATAATACAATATATAAAAAATATAATATAAATATAATATAAATATATAAAATATATAAAATATATTTTTGGCCACAACCGGGATTCGAACCCCGGTCTCCCGTGTGAAAGGCGGCGATCTTACCACTACACTATCCAGCAACTATATAATATAAGGGAGATTTACGGGAAAATACTAATACGGGAGGACGGCGGGAAAGAGAAGTAAAATACGGTAGTTTCCCGGCCAAAACGGGAGACTTGACAGCCTGAGATGGCTGTCTCTGGCCACGCCCCCTACAGTCGGTCCGGCCCCTGGCTTTTCCAGCGTGTTCGCGAAAACGACTTCATTTATTTTCTTATTGATTTATCGACAGACCATCATACTTTTTAGACGTTATAATAACAACACTCTATTGATCCCCAAAGAGAGAAATTCTCTCCTTGCCTGCCCCCTCTTACTGTCCATGATACACAAGCACATATGTAGAAAAACGTCAGCTTGGAAGCCAAGGCTGGACTTAACCTACTCTATTCTGGTATTCTGTTCTCCCAAGTAAGGCGTGGGTTCGAATCCAACTTCCGACAAAAGTTCTTCAATCGCTACAGCACAATTTGAGCCACTTACGGCTTTAATTGCTTTGTTTTATTTTTGCGTTTCAGGCAAAACTACATAACACTTAAAGACACTACGGGCATGTAAATGGAGAACGAAATTATAGTTATACCGAATCTCCTACACACAATACCAAGGTTACCAACTTTGGTCAGCTGGCCGGAGTGAGACGTTCAATTCCCGTAAGATTTCTTTGCGCCAGCCTGAGAGTCTGAAAACACGTCACACCAGATGCATGAGAGATGGAAACCTGGGATATTCAGTCGAATCAGATCAAATATGATGCTAAGTTAGTACTAAGTTAAAATATGTTCCGCACTTGTAACATGCACCCATGATTTGGAACAGCAGCATACCTGTCAAGGTTTGGATTTGAAAATAAAGGAAATTTTCCGGCACCCGCCGTGAGCCATCCCACCACCGCAACCAGGCTCCAGTATCAACAACAACAAACAAACAAATTTATTTTTATATAGCGCATTATCACAACATTACATTGTCTCAAAGCGCTTTACAGTATCCTCACCCAAAGCCCCCAGTGAGTAAGCCATAGGCGACAGTGGCAAGGAAAAACTCCCTAGAAGGAAGAAACCTTGAGAGGGACCAGACTCAAAGGGGAAGCCCATCCTCCAGGGGCCGGCAGGGATAGTCAAATAGAGAGAGGAGAGCAAGGAAGATAAGCCAATGCCGAAGCCGAGTCTTCTTCCAATTGCCAGGCAACCAGAGGTAAGGCAGCGGGTCATACATGGAAGATCAGAACGGCGAGCTGGATGCAGGGACGTCACTGGTGGTGGTCGGGTGTGCTGGATATCTTGATAGATTGAGGTCTCCAGGCATCACCCCCAGGAGGAGTAGGCGAAATAAAATGTACAATTAGGCATAGTAGAGGAGGCTATTGGCAGTGCTAAAAGCTAGGTGAGTACAATATGAAGTGCAATCTGCAAGCTCCGGCAGATATGGCTATGGCAGCATCAGTAGGAGGGAGAGGCAAGTGGGAATGCCGGCATGGGGAGTCCCTGAAATGTCAGCACTCCAGTTCCACAAGAGATTGCAAAGCTAGAGTGACAGCACTGACAATCCAGTTCATCCAAAGCCAATGGCACCGATCCCCACCCAGCTCTACACCTCACACTACAGGTCTGCCTGGGAGTGAAGAGTTAGCTAGGGCTAGAACTAGTGTCCCTATACGCTAAACTAAACAGGTGTGTTTTTAGTCTGGACTTGAGTTTTTAGTCTGGACAGAGCACGTTACTGACACACACATCTTCTTCGCAATGTTGCACACCTCTTTAAAATTTGCCTTTGTGATCTCCGATTGCCTCAATCGGACATCATTAGTGCCGACGTGGATAACTATCTGAGAGTATTTACGTTTACTTTTAGCCAGCACTTTTAAATTTGCCGAGATGTCGGTCGCTCTGGCACCCGGGAGACAATTTACAATGGTCGCTGGAGTCGCTACTCTCACGTTTCTTAGAATAGAATCACCAATTATTAGAGCACTTTCAACAGGCGTCTCAGTGGGAGTTTCACTGAGTGGGGAGAACCTGTTGGAAACGCGGATAGGCGAATGGTGCCGGTGTAAGTTTGGTTTGGATTTGCGACTATGCCGCCGGGTCGTCACCCACTCGCCTTGCTGCGAAGGCTCTGCTGCCGGAGCAGGGGGAGACTTACTGGCTATCGCGGACATATCCGGAGCCGCTAATACTGAGTCAATAAAACTCTCATTCTCCTGAATGTTATGTAACGTCCGGATACGTCCCTCTAACACTACAATCTTCTCCGTCAGTCTAGCGACTAACTGACACTTCTCACATGTATAAATACCGCTAATGACTGGAGAAGAATAGCTAAACATATTACACTCAGAACACGGAACAGTAGACATGGCGTTGTACTTACGTAAACTGAGGCTGTAAGGCTGGAAGCACCTTCTTAATTGAACGAAGATCGTGGGTCGGTACTTGCGTAGGTGATTAATCCGTCGGGGTCTGGGAAATTTTATTTATTTATTTTGGAGGATTATTAATCTTGCGAAGCTTTTTCCCAATGACTTAACTCGAATTATTATTTAGGTGATATCTATGGTTTCAAAGTTCGCGCGCTAGCAGTCAGTATCACTCTCGCAGGAAACAGGAAACAACGGAAATGACCATGTGTATCCCTTACATTTTAAGACAGGAAATATAAAATAATATAAATTATATAAAATATAATATAAATATAAATATATAAAATATATAAAATATAAAATAACCATTTGTCATTTATTTTCTATTAATTTTTCATGTTCACTCATGCGGCTCTGTCATTCACTAATGACTTGGATTTTTCATGCCGACTGACATCGTTCCTTCCCCGTGGGAGACAAATCTTACAGAACGCGTGACCCATCCTGCTCCTCTTCAGGAAAGTAAATTCGTCATCTTCGTCATCACCCCTTAAAACAATTACTGAAGCGAGACGGCGCACGCGTTACGGCGACAGATTTAAATTGTGAGTGCACTATATCTCGTCGCAAATGGTGCTTAACCACGGCGGGTCTCAAGCACAGGAGACTCCCAATTTCTAAATGACACACACTTGGCTCACAGCGCAAAGTTGTGTTAAACTTGCTTTGTCTAAAGCAGGCACACACATACGAGTATGATCCTGATAGGTAACTAAGCTATCGGTCTTATGTCCAAGCGCAACATAATTTAGGTTAGAACCTCATAACAAGTATTCCCGTTCGCTAATAGAGAGATCTCTCCCAGGATATATAGAAACGGAGACACTCGTCCGAATTGAACCTGGAAACAAAGCGCTACATCTGAGAATCTCGTCAGACATAGGGTTAAAGTTTACTGCAGTTTAATACGAAAGAACTACAATGAAATCACCGAAAATAAAACAAAATAATATAACTACTAATAATAGAAATAAAAATAACTATAATAAGCCCATATGATCCCGCTTAAATGCCTTCAGATTGCCATGAGTGCGACTTTTGCAACCAGTTCACAGTAGCGCTTCTTCACTGCACGTTCGGTCATAAAAAGTTTAAATTGTGTGCTCAGAATAAGTTTAAACCTTGTGCCTTGTGATTATTAACCAATTTTTATGCTGAATGGTCGGCTCAAACTCAATTGCGAAACACCGTGAGTCTGTTAATGTGTGACTTAAATGGAACTCATTAATAACCAGTATCACGTAATAACCTGGGTTAGAATAGAAGGCTTGTCCAACGAGCTGCGTCACCAGGTAATGTAAACGATCGGTAGCGAAGCTCCCCTCACGGCCAATGAGAGAGAGTCTCGCGATATTTCAGGCGAATTTGAGGTTTCAGAGCGTAGATCGCACAGGCAGGGATTCTTGTGAGCACTCAATGAACGGAGGCTGAAGTTGTGTAAAAGACATGCATTTATTCCTATAACTAACATAAGACAGACATTACACCTAACAAACAATAAACACGAAATAACGGAGTGGACACAAACAATGTAATCATGAAAATGCAATGACCAGATTTAAAATGAGTAACCTTAAAAGGGAAAATACTGTTCTGCAAAGCAAGCAATTTGTGGAAATACTGTCCTAAAGTAATATAGCAGGTGAATAGGAGTTTAGGTTGTTATAAATGAAAGGAAGTTTGTTTACTTGGTTGCAGAGTGGGGGGGGGGGGGTCTTGGCAGTTGGTTGCGGAGGCTGATGAGCTGATGGGTGATGGCACTCAGGGAGGCGCGGTGTTTGCAGCGGTTGTTGGAGTGGAGCCCCTCTGATTCCCTCTCCTGGTGAAGCTTGGGCTTGGTTGCAGTTCTCTGTCCAGCTGGGTCTTCACTGATAGGCTTCAGGAGGGCTTCTTGTGGGCTTCTCTTCTCTTGGGCTGATGTTCTCTGCCTCTCTTCGTGCTGATGGTCTTTTGTTTTCTCCTCCCTTCTGTTTCTCCTCTCCTGGCTTTGTTCTGAGGTGCCAGGTTTTATAGTGTAAAGTTCGTGAATAGGAGTGACCAGGAATTCGACTCCTGGACCAATGGCTGACCATCCATTTGGCGGGCTTTCGGAAGGGGGTCTGTATCAGTCCTTTTGAGATTTATGACCAGAGTGATTTCCCTTGTATTGATGATTTTCGTTAGGCTGGTGTAACTTTTGATATATTCACTTTCGTGGTAACCACTGACCAGATTTGGAAACTGGAGTGATTTTCCATCGGTTTGATACCAAACATGCCATAGCAGCCTAGCGGTTCACACCTCATACCATCTGTAATGATTAATTAATGATTACTTATATTATGTCGTTATGTTATATTACTCACACCTTATTTTATGCCTCACAATCTATATAATTGTAAATATACTGTGTAGCTGCTGGCGCGTTCCAAACTAAATCTCATTGTACTTACAATGTCAATAAAAACATCCATCCATCCATCTAGGCAGGCCAGTGTCGCCTCCATCCTTCCTGAAGTCAGTGATTCCTTTGTCTTTGTGCTGTTTAGTGCCAAATTGTTTGCTGAACTCCAACCTATCAGTTTCTGGACCTCATCTCTGTAAGCTGACTCATAAGAACCAAAGAGATTTACAAATGAGAGGAGGCCATTCGGCCCATCAAGCTCCTTTGAGGAGAACTTAGCTAATAGCTCAAAAATCTTATCTAGCTCTGATTTAAAAGAACCCAGGGTTTTAGCTTGTGTTACAATAACAGGAAGACTATTCCATACTCTAACTACACGCTGTGTACAGAAATGCTTCATCAAATTCGTTTTAAAATGTTCTCCAGCTAATTTCCACTTATGGCCACGAGTTCTGGTATTTAAACTAACATTGAAATAGCCATTTGGCTGAACAGCATCCAGACCTGTTAGAATCTTAAACACCTGGATTATGTCCCCCCTTAGTCTCCTTTGCTCGAGGCTAAACAGATTCAGCTCAGCTAACCTCTCCTCATTAGACATTCCTCTAAGACCAGGAATCATTCTCGTTGCCCTACGTTGCACCTTTTCCAAGGCAGCAATGTCCTTCTTAAGGTATGGTAACCAAACCCGCACACAATATTCTAGGTGGGGTCTTACCAAGGAATTATATTATCGTAGCATCACTTGCCTTGTCTTAAACTCCACACACCTAGAGATGCAATGTGCCTTCTCGCGTGGTGTTCCTGCAGAGGGAGTCTGTGAGTGCTGGAGATTGGGGGAGGGGGCAGTGTGGCTATGTCTGCTCTGTGTTCCTCCAGACGAGCAAAGAAGCTGTTTAGCTCCTTTGCTAAAAGGGCGTTGCTGTTAACAGTGACGGTGTTGTTGCCTTTGAAGTTTGTAATGTGTTGTATTCCCTGCCACACCCACTGTGGGTTGTTGTATGTGAAGTAGACCTCTATTTTCTGTTTCTCTGCCTGCCTGGCAACCTTGATGCCCCTATTCAGGTTAGCTCTGGCTGCACTCTGTGTTCTTGACTGCGCTGTCTTGTCCTGTAGTATTGTATTGTTGCTCTTGTGTTTATCTTGCACTTTCTCCCTCTGTTTGTGCTCCTTTCACTCTGTATAGTTCTATCTTGCCCGCACTTGTGTCATCTTGTGTTGTTTCTGTTTTTCTTCTTTGTGTTGCACCGTGGTCCAGGAGGAACAATGTTTCCTTTCACTGTGTACTGTGTATATTGCTGAAATAACAATAAACCCACTTGACCACCTGCCTCAATTCATCCTGAAGAGTTTTCCAATGTTGTTCAAAGGTCTGTTTGTTTCGAGTGAAGGACACGCCCCTGGACGTGCTGGATAAGGGGACCACAGATCAGTGTCCTCAGTCCTGCTTCTCCCTTCAAAGCTGAGAGGAAGATGACCCGCCTGCTGCTTCTGGTTTTGGCTTATGGAGCTCTGCTTATCTCCACAGAGGCCCAGCAAGATTACCACAGTCTCCCTGCACTCACAAGACGGCCATTAAACTCGCAGTCGAAAATGCTCATCAAGGAACCCGTCAGCACATGAATTTCTATAACATCCAGGGCCGTCCGAAGGTAACTGCTGAGAAAGTGTTTACAAAAGTGTGAAACTTTCATCATCTGCAAGCTGAACTAATGAGTATCACATTGATTTTGATGTTTTAATTTCAATGCATATGATGCTTAATGTCTCTTCACAATGAAAGTGATGGTTGTATATCTCAGCCCTGGTCAATTTTACCTTCTCACAGTTTCTCTCTGAATCTGCTGCAGTCAAGTCTGTGACAGTTTGCCATTTTTTGGGTGATTATTGTTTGTTATATTGCCTTTAAAACAGTTGTAGGCAATTTTGTATATAACGTGTTTATGTGATTTAGATCAGCAGTGAATACATTGACATTGAGATTCTCTTGAGAGCAACAAAATGTCCAAAGTCAACTGCAACAGACCATCGGGCTGACTGTATTTTCATGGACAAGAGGGTAAGTAAAGAGTCACTGTGACTGTGAGCATTGGACATATCAGTTAGCAAATTAATTTAGGTTCATGTTAACTTTTTTGATGCCCTGCGGGGGAAAGTTAGCCAACAATAAAGTAACAAATACATAGGTGGCCTCAAAGAGCCAGTTCCTTCACCTTATTCTCAAATTTTAGTAGGTTTACAGGCTTAAAGGCTGGATTACCAGGCAGAAGCAAATGCTAATCATCTGAGGGGTGACCTGTAGATTATGCTTCGAGCTATGAACCCTAGCTGGCCTTATTTAAAGACCTGTGGGCTGTACTACAAAGCGGGTTTTACATACCCAGAGTTAACTCAATCGAGCCAGGTTAACTAAAACTCATTGTTGAAATCAGCCTTAAATGGCAGTGTGGTGTTTTGTGGTGAAAGGGCAGGACTTAACTCTTGTTTTAATTAGAAAGCCAGTAATTAAACCTGGTCAGAGCAGGGTAGATGTGCAGTGTGAATTACCCTTTAAATTTACCTCTTTAAATAGTGAACTACAGGACCACTTAGCTTGATCGGAGGACAGTATTTTAATACAGAGCAGTGTTCAGTTAAACGGGATTTGTTGTTCATACTTTTAGATGAACTTGCTTTGTATAATATAGCCTTATGGTGACCCTGCTTTGGAAGCTCTTTCCTCTAAAATTGTTCTGTGTCATTAAACCCTGCACTCCAGCAGCTCTGCCTTAAATCATTAGATATATCTTTACTACACCTTCTCTCACTGTATTTATTGCCCACCACTCTTTAAATACTGTTTTTGTGTGTCTGTGTGTTTTTGCAGCCATTCATTAACTGTAGAGTTTGCAGCAGACGGTCTGGTAATGATCTTACACATCCATCAAATGACTGTGTACCAAACAAGAAAGTGGATGAAGTAAGTGTAGAGAGTCTTAGCATTATGGAAATGTAACAGGTGTGTGAATTGTGTCTAAACATGTGGTTAAACTTTGATTGTGTTTGTACATGCAAAAATTTGATCAGAGTACTGTTTATTAATGACAATGTTACTTTTAATCTGAACAACAGTGGCAGCACCAAGGAAAAGCTTGGGGGGGGGGGCTCTAGCTCCTCCTCCAATGACCATAGTACCCCCACAGCACCCCCAAAATATTGGTTTCATTTTTTCTTTAACTATCTGTAAAATCTGTATATTGTGTAAGACATTTTTGCGGTTTTTACAGCATACTAGTAGTGTATTTTTTCTTCAAAGTACACATAGAGGCTCTGTGAGCTAGACGTTAGAATTTCATATTTTATCCTATTTTATCCATGCTGTAGCTTATCGTGCTGTGTGCTTCTATACACCATCTACATAAGCTGAAAAGCTAAAGCACCCGGTCTAAATAATCTCACTCCCCTATAGCACCTGTAGCATTAAGTCACTGGCGCTGCCACTGCTGAATAAACGACTCCAATCTGACTAAACCGCTTAACTTTTCCTCCCCATGTTACATTTCAGGACAAACGACGTAATATGTGTCCTTCTGATAAACCTCTTCTCAGACCTAAAACTGCCTTGGCTTCCAAGGACACTAAAGAAGCTGAAGGAGACCGTCTGGCTGTTTCTGATGGCTGATGGTCCTGCAATGTGGACCAGAGGAGGAAACTGGGAGGGAAAATGCTTTGCTTTATATCATGCCCACCCAAAGCCCCCAGTGAGTAAGCCATAGGCGCCGATAGCATGGAAAAACTCCCAAGAAGGAAGAAACCTTGGGAGGGACCAAACTCAAAGGGGGAGCCCATCCTCCTGGGGCCGGCAAAGTGTAGGTGCAGGATCACAAAAAAACTTGACGAGAGAAACGAGAGAATTCGACTGTCCCTCACAAAAACTGTAAAGTTTTAGTGGCTAAATTGCTTTTTCTATGCCTTTTCAAACAGGAGGAGATTTGTTTGGCTATACGTAGAAATTTTCTATACAATTTAGACAGCACAGAATCATTAACCTACTTTAATGCATTTATTAATACAACCACATATTTCACACATTTTGACATCAGTCATGCAGTGAAGATACAGTCTCTTTATTTCTTGACGCCAACCCTCCCCATTAATCCGGGCTTGGGACCGACACCTAGTTGAGCTGGCTTTCTCCCTTAAGTGGCTGGGTTAGGCTAAACTATGTACATATTTATGAAGACTACTATAAATTTATAAAGACCTCCCTAAATATGTAGTCTAACAAAACGCAGTTTAAAGAAGGTAGCCTACCTGGTAAACAAAGAAATTAAAAGGCCCACAGCATATAATCGGGCTATATCCAAGCAGTTTTTAAGAACGTAACCTACATGGCGAAATTGAATTACTTTCTGGACCAACAAACGCAACCAGACATGAACATTATGCACCTTCCTAGTCTTGATGTATGTCGTCATACAGATGAGGACGTTAAGGCAGCCTTTAGGTCCGACCCATCATGCACTGCAGTTTTTTGCAAATTCCTCAGATGGAAAACCATTAAATACCTCTTCTATTACCTTATATTACCTTATATTCATGTAATAAATATACAAATATCAATTAGTTGGAAATCAGCCAGACAGACGTAATTACTACAAATGGTTTCCACTGTATTTGTGACTCTGAGTGCCGCAGGCTTGGATGCAGTGCCGCACCATTTTGTAAGTAAATTAATAAATATTAATGAGACATCACCTACCACCCTGCAAAAAAGAAATTTGCCGCTCGTCCCCCTGCACATGAACCAACATGGCTGTGTCAAATAGCGGAGCTCCGGAGCCTCTGGAGAAACACGCGGCAAAAAAGGCTCGCATACGGTCTTCCAGAGTTTGGGAATACTTCAGTCATGACACCTTTTCTGCGCCTCTACTGTAGCTGGCGTTAATGACGCTGTTTCAGCCATTTTATATTTTCTGTTTACTTATTCTGTCATGTAAGACTGAGACAAATTATCGTTTACGACTATTCTTACACACTGTAGCCTGACTTGCTGACTTAAGTAAGCTTAACTATAAGCTACCTTTGCTAGTGTTTGTGAATAACATGTTTCTCTAGTTATGAAATTATTCCATGTTTTAGCATCTGTTTCAACATTAAAGTCAAATTGGTATATTGAAATATGTAAAAACTATTGAACTATTAGCTTAAGTCTAACATAGAAAATCCTACTGAATCTCTTAAGATTTTCCTTTTTTGTTAATGCACTAATGTTTAAGAAGTGTCTTAAATTGAATTTCAGATTTGTGTGTGGGTGGGAGTGGGTGAATTGTATTAAATTCATACATTCATTCTTTTGGCTCAGACATTACTGACCTAAAACAAATTGAGGCATTGGGTAAGTGCTTAAATTAGCTACTAAATGGCAAAAAATATTCTAAATATCACATTTTCCATTCTTCGGTATAATTTTAATGAATCACCTATGCTGCCAAACATTAACGCATAGATTGTCACAACACTCTATGTTTTAGTTCTTCTTTATGTGTATAGGACGGTGTGATGGTTCTGGTGGTGGGTGTGGCCGACGCTGCTCGCGATGTTTGGCTATGCTGCAGTCCCAGGGACCAAGTTGGAACACATTTCCACCTTCAAGCTTAGGTGGAAAAACGGCACCGAGACCCAGCAGCAGGACAACTTCTTGTCCAGACAACCAGCCCTGCTTCATCATTGAAGTAAGCCCTGTGAACAGGAGCGAGATGTACTTCTGCAGTGGATGTTATAGCGGAAAGAACATCCCCATCCTCACGTCTGCCGGAGTGCCCCCTCAAGTGGGTGTGTGACTTAACTCGATGGATGAATTGGACAGAATGTACTGTTACTAGAGGTCGACCGATATGGGTTTTTCAAGTCAAGGGTCAGGCGATGGCCGATATATGCTGCTGATTTTTTTTGGCCGATAATTGGACGTTTTCCCCTCTATTTGCATGGTAAAATATCACACTAATAATAACAAACGATACACAAAATTTCTCAATTTAGCATTTATTGAATACTCAACTTGGAAACAATAACACATTTATAAACAATAAAAATAGCAGCATCAGAATCTCTGTTAGTGCACAATATAGCAGCAAACTCCTCATGTTTGACGGAAGGAAATTTGTAAACAATACAAAAAGGAATAAGCATGTTATCTTTAGTTGTAATCCCACTTCCAGTCCCTGAGTCTTACTCACCACACTCATACTTCACAGCAAACAGACAGCAGTTAATTAACCAGAAGAGAAAAATGCAAAAACACAACAGAACTTGTAAATAATAACAAACTAATAGACAATAAAAATAGCAGCATCAGAATCTCTATTAGTGCCAAATATAGCAGCAAACTCCTCATGTCTGACGGAAGGAAAATTTGTAAATACACAAAGGAATGAGCACATCTTCAGTTTTAATCCCATTTCCAGTCCCTGAGTCTTCCTCATCCCACAAGCAGGCAAGGCATGTCACCCCGGTTGTGTGACACTTATTTTATATAATAAAATAAGTGCCCCCTGCGGCCCCAGAGCCCGAGCAGCCGTCTCCGCTGCCTGCAGCTACCGCGCCCACGTCCGAGGCGCTTTCCCTGCCTGCAGCTCCCGGGCAGGCGCCCCCTCTGCAGCCTGCAGCTCCAGTCCCTGGCCCCACTCCAGTCCCTTCTCCCCCTGTGACTCTGGTACCCTCACCCCGACGAGCCCGACCCCGGCCGCAGGTCCTTATGTCTGTGTCCCATAAGGGGAGAGGACACAGACGCACGGCTGGGGTCCCACCCGCCCAGCCCCCTGGCTCGCCCTCCCTCGCCGGCGCTAGGGCTTGGTCGGCACCTGCGGGTCCTGGCCCTCCGGGTCGGCTGTCGTCTGCGGGTCCCCCTCCGCGGCCTCGTCGCCCTGCCTCGGTCCCTCCTCCGGCGTCTTATCGGTTGCCTGCGGGCCCCCCGACGGCGGCTCCTCATTCGCCTGCTGGTCCTCCCGCTCTGGCGTGTCGGAGGACGTCGCCGTCTGCTGCGGCTCCCCCTCTCTCCTTGCCCTCGCCAGGGTCCCTTCCAGCTCCTTCGTCCCCTTCCCTGGTCTCCCCTCCGACTCCCTCCTTCGTCCCTGCGTCTGTCCCTCACCCCGTCTCCTCGGCCCCTCCGGCTCCGGCCTCCCGGCCGCCTGCAGCCCTTCCGGCTGCCTCCCGTCGCCCGCTGGGTCTCCCTCGGGCTCCTCTTGGTTCCCCCTCCTTCTCTCCCTGGCCTCCCGTCTTTGTCCCTCCTGCCTCTGCTCCCCCTCGCTTTGTTCCTCCTGTCTCTGTCCCTCCTCTCTTTGTCCCTCGTCCCTCTGGCTTCTGCTCCTCTTTCCCCGATGTTCCCTTCGTTCACTCCCGGTCCTTTTGTCCTGCCTGTTCCCTCCGTGTCCCCCTTTCTGATCTGTTTCTCTGCCTTTCCTGTCTTATGTCAAGTCTTGTCCTGGCTCCTTCCCCTGTGCCAGTTCTGTCTGTCCGTTCTGTTCCCTGTCCCTCATTAATGAGGTTTTATATAGATATACATATATGCCCGGCTTGTCCGCTCCTCGTGTGTGCCACGCCCCCTGATTACCCACGTGTGCTTCCCTGATCGTCTCCTGCTTTGCCCGATTACTTTGATTAGTCATGACCTATTTTAAGTCCTGGTCTTACCTGTTTGCCCTGTCCGTCATTGTAGTTTGTCAATGCCTGCGTTCCGTCCTGCTCTACCCGCTCCGTTTCCCCGATTAAAGACCCGTTTTCACAAACACAAAAAAAACTATATGTATACATATACATACACTGAACAAAAATATAAACGCAACACTTTTGTTTTTGCTCCCATTTTTCATGAGATGGACTTAAAGATCTACAATTCATTCCAGATACACAATATTACCATTTCTCTCAAACATTTCTCACAAATCAGTCTAAATGTGTGATAGTGAGCACTTCTGCTTTGCTGAGATAATCCATCCCACCTCACAGGTGTGCCACATCAAGATGCTGATCTGACATCATGGGTAGTGCACAGGTGTACCTTATACTGCCCACAATAAAAGGCCACCCTGGAATGTGCAGTTTTGTCTCACAGCAAAATGCCACAGATGCCACAAGCATTGAGGGAGCGTGCAATTGGCATGCTGACAGCAGGAATGTCAACCAGATCTGTTGCTCGTGCATTGAATGTTCATTTCTCAACCATAAGCCGTCTCCAAAGGCGTTTCAGAGAATATGGCAGTACATCCAACCGGCCTCACAACCGCAGACCACGTGTAAGCACACCAGCCCAGGACCTCCACATCCAGCAGGTTCACCTCCAAGATCGTCTGAGACCAGCCACTCAGACAGATGATGCACGGCCCCATGTTGCAAGGATCTGTACACAGTTCTTGGAAGCTGAAAATGTCCCAGTTCTTGCATGGCCAGCATACTCACCGGACATGTCACCCGTTGAGCATGTTTGGGATGTGCTTGACCGGCGTATACGACAGCGTGTACCAGTTCCCACTAATATCCAACAACTTCGCACAGCCATTGAAGAGGAGTGGACCAACATTCCACAGGCCACAATTGACAATCTGATAAACTCTATGCGAAGAAGATGTGTTGCATTGTATGAGGCAAATGGTGGTCACACCAGATACTGACCGGTTCTGAGTCCCCAGACCCCCAATAAAGCAAAAAACTGCACATTCCAGGGTGGCCATTTATTGTGGGCAGTATAAGGTACACCTGTGCACTACCCATGATGTCAGATCAGCATCTTGATGTGGCACACCTGTGAGGTGGGATGGATTATCTCAGCAAAGCAGAAGTGCTCACTATCACACATTTAGACTGATTTGTGAGAAATGTTTGAGAGAAATGGTAATATTGTGTATCTGGAATGAATTGTAGGTCTTTAAGTCCATCTCATGAAAAATGGGAGCAGAAACAAGAGTGTTGCGTTTATATTTTTGTTCAGTATATATATTTATGGGTGTATCGAGACTAGATGGTCAGTATGGATAACTAAGGTGCACTAAAACTGGGTGAGCAGGCAAGGCATGTCACCCAGGTTGTGTGACAATTATTTTATATAAATGTATATATGTATATATATATTCCATCCACCATCCCTCCTTTACAGAGAACTGCGTTATTTTTATTGTCCATTACGAAAAAAATAAAAAAACTATATATATATATATATATATATATACATATATATTTATGGGTGTATCGAGACTAGATGGTCATTATGGATAACTAAGGTGCACTAAAACTGGGTGAGCAGGCAAGGCATGTCACCCAGGTTGTGTGACAATTATTTTATATAAATGTATATATATATATATATATTCCATCCACCATCCCTCCTTTACGGAGAACTGCGTTATTTTTCTTTTCTATTGCTAATAAAAAAACTATATATATGTACATGTATATATATATATATATATATATATATATATATATATATATATATATATATATATATGGGTGTATCGAGACTAGATGGTCAGTATGGATAACTAAGGTGCACTAAAATTGGGTGAGCAGGCAAGGCATGTCACCCAGGTTGTGTGACAATTATTTTATATATATGCATGTACATATTCCATCCACCATCCCTCCTTTATGGAGAACTGCGTTATTTTTATTGTCTATTGCAAAAAAAAAACAGAAAAACTATATATATATATATATATATATATATATATATATATATATATACATATATATTCATGGGTGTATCGAGACTAGATGGTCATTCTGGATAACTAAAGTGCACTAAAATTGGGTGAGCAGGCAAGGCATGTCACCCAGGTTGTGTGACAATTATTTTATATAAATGTATATATATATATATATATATATATATATATTCCATCCACCATCCCTCCTTTACGGAGAACTGTGTTATTTTTCTTTTCTATTGCTAATAAAAAAACTATATATATGTACATATATATATATATATATATATGGGTGTATCGAGACTAGTTGGTCATTATGGATAACTAAGTTGCACTAAAATTGGGTGAGCAGGCAAGGCATGTCACCCAGGTTGTGTGACAATTATTTTATATATATGTATATATATATTCCATCCACCATCCCTCCTTTATGGAGAACTGCGCTATTTTTATTGTCTATTGCAAAAAAAAAAAAAAAAAAAAACAATACATATATATACATATATATTTATGGGTGTATCGAGACTAGATGGTCATTATGAATAACTAAGGTGCACTAAAATTGGGTGAGCAGGCAAGGCATGTCACCCCGGTTGTGTGACAATTATTTTATATATATATTCCATCCACCATCCCTCCTTTACGGAGAACTGCGTTATTTTTATTGTCCATTGCGAAAAAAAAAAAACTATATATATACATATATATTTATGGGTGTATCGAGACTAGTTGGTCATTATGGATAACTAAGTTGCACTAAAATTGGGTGAGCAGGCAAGGCATGTCACCCAGGTTGTGTGACAATTATTTTATATATATGTATGTATATATTCCATCCACCATCCCTCCTTTACGGAGAACTGCGTTATTTTTCTTTTCTATTGCTAATAAAAAAACTATATATATGTACATATATATATATATATTTATGGGTGTATCGAGACTAGTTGGTCATTATGGATAACTAAGGTGCACTAAAATTGGGTGAGCAGGCAAGGCATGTCTCCCCAGTTGTGTGACAATTATTTTATATAAATGTATATATATATTCCCTCCACCACCCCTCCTTTACGGAGGACTGCTTTATTTTTAATATCCATTGCGAAAAAAAAACACAAGAAAAAGAAAAAATATCTATATATATACATATATATATATATATATATATATGGGTGTGTCGAGACTAGATGGTCAGTATGGATAACTGAGGTGCACTAAAATTGGGTGAGCAGGCAAGGCATGTCACCCAGGTTGTGTGACAATTATTTTATATATATGCATATACATATTCCATCCACCATCCCTCCTTTACGGAGAACTGCGTTATTTTTATTGTCTATTGCAAAAAAAAAACAGAAAAACTATATATATATATATATATATATATATATATATATATATATATATATATATATATATATACATATATATTCATGGGTGTATCGAGACTAGATGGTCATTATGGATAACTAAAGTGCACTAAAATTGGGTGAGCAGGCAAGGCATGTCACCCAGGTTGTGTGACAATTATTTTATATAAATGTATATATATATATATATATTCCATCCACCATCCCTCCTTTACGGAGAACTGCGTTATTTTTCTTTTCTATTGCTAATAAAAAAACTATATATATATACATATATATTTATGGGTGTATCGAGACTAGATGGTCATTATGAATAACTAAGGTGCACTAAAATTGGGTGAGCAGGCAAGGCATGTCACCCCGGTTGTGTGACAATTATTTTATATATATATTCCATCCACCATCCCTCCTTTACGGAGGACTGCTTTATTTTTAATATCCATTGCGAAAAAAAAACACAAGAAAAAGAAAAAATATCTATATATATATACATATATATATATATATATATATATATATATATATATATATATATATGGGTGTGTCGAGACTAGATGGTCAGTATGGATAACTAAAGTGCACTAAAATTGGGTGAGCAGGCAAGGCATGTCACCCAGGTTGTGTGACAATTATTTTATATAAATGTATATATATATATATATATATATATATATATATATATATATATATATATATATATATATATATTCCATCCACCATCCCTCCTTTACGGAGAACTGCGTTATTTTTCTTTTCTATTGCTAATAAAAAAACTATATATATGTACATATATATATATATATATGGGTGTTGGAGAAAGCGTCAGGCTTTCCACTCCAACTCTGCACACAGGACCAAACTACAGTACAGTATATGTTGGAGAAAGCGACAGGCTTTCCACTCCAACTCTGTACACACCATTAATTACGAGACAACACACTTAGAGTTTTACTTGCACAAGGGTAACCACACTCTCTGCATGCTAGGCTACAAAGGAATGTGTTACAAAGGGTGGTTCCCCTTGGCACCTTTATTTATAGTCAATGGGGGGCAGGGGTCTTGGAGTGAGAACAAAGAAAAGACTGTGAGAGTAAGAAGAAGTTCTGGTTTTACTCAGGTGGACAACTATTTAAACACGTGCTCAGGATACGTGTAAACTAATATAATCTAAAGTATGAAGGTAAAGGAAAACAAAATAATGTATATACATATTTACACTCATTGCTGATTATACAGAAATGATAACAAATGATTACTAACAGTTTCTTCAACCTAACAGTCCCTCCTGTTTATCATGACAGTATGATCAGAAGCATCAGTATTGTACAAATTGCAAAAACACTTTCAGCACAACCGTCATTCAGATCACATCATCATCATTATTAAGAGGGCTAGACAAGGTTAGTAAATCCATTCGTTCTTCTGCAGTGTATAGCAGAAAAACAGAACTAAAAGTATGTTGTATCATGGAACGGAGGCAGGGTATAATACAAATGAAACAACAACATACAAATAATAATGTAACAAGAATGGGGAGTGAGAACTTTAGCAGTAACTGCCACCAGGACCCAGTAAGAAACCAGTCCAACCATGAGGGGCCAGCATGAGGGTCTAAGGTCATGATCTTTTGAAGTTCTCGCAGACGGTCCAAGGCTGTAGTCATGTTGGGTGAGTGCACATTATCGGGAATATATGTACAGCAGGTATTATTTAAAAGCACGCACACACCACCTTGTGCAGCAGTAAGTATGTCTAAAACCATTCTATTCTGAATGACCATCTGTTTAATAGCATCTATCTCACCATTCTGTTGCTCATTTATTATGATGGAGTTATTTATGAACAGCCCCAAACGATAATCAATAGTTTCTAATCGTAACGTATTCTTTGCTGTTCCTACCCAGGGAAAAAGAGACATTAATACTTTCTGGTCTGTAGACCAATGTTTGAACTCCTGGGGAACATCTGAACCCCAGACACTGTCATGAGGATGGAGAGAAGCTGTAGTTATGATGGACCGGCGCCTGCGGTTCGCTGGTGTAGATGACAGTGACACCAGGAAAGTATGGTCTGACACAAAGATTGGAGCGCACACACCATACCAGTTATAGGGCAAAACGAAATATGCGCGGGGTCCACATAACCAAGCTACTCCTTGCACCCAGTAGGTGCCATTACTAAATCCACTTATGTTTACCGGGGCACCTTCTCCGTGTACTAGTATTTGGGCACAGTTGGTGGTGTTCCCCATATGATGGGTGCCGTTCATTTGGTCATAACACATTGAGTGATTAAATGTTTTAGGGTCCATGTTCAGGTGGACAGATAAAGGTAAGGATATATTTGACACTTTTATAGCAAAATCGATCCAAAACTGCTGTGCACATACGCCATTATCCAAACCAGCAGTATATGGATCTGTATCATTTATTTTTATATTATCATGCTGATAGCCTACACCTGCAAAAGAGGCAGCACACTTTGCTTGTGACTTATTCATAGGTTTCCCATATATAGTTAATCCATCGGCATGAGATGGCATGTGGGTACAGACATAACAATTAGTTAAATTGTCTTTCTTTGCTGAATCATAAACATAACGGTACCAGTAGTTTTGTAGGAAAGGATGGGTCTCATTTGTGGAGATAGGTCTCAGGTGGGAGCCGTCATGTGTCCATCTAGGTGGGCGAAACACCTGCTCTGGTGAGTGCAGAAGCAGACCAACAATTCCCATAAAGAGAATTACACCGAGAGTTACCTTACCACATCCCCACCCAATCAGAGCCATTCTAAATGGAGTGCAGATCAGCTGTTTTCTTCACCGGGTTGAGACGTCAGTATCCTATTGATTGCTGCGCCTTTGTAGCGGACTTCCACTGCTACTCCGAAGGTACAGAGGTCTCTGATACGGGCTTGATGGGCTTACAGTGACTCTTATGTATCCAGGAAGGTCGCTCTGCTATTTTCACCGCTGTTGGTGTTGTGAGCAGGACTTGATAAGGTCCGTCCCACCGAGGCGTGCTCCAATCCTTTCGCAACAGGACCTTGACCAGGATCCAATCTCCTGGCTGCAGATTATCCTGTTGAACAGAAACAGAATTTACTGGCAGACTACTGGGGTTATGTTTTTGTTGTGATGATAATAGCTTACGCATCCAATCGGCTAACGTATTTTCTCTGTCTGCTTTTCCTATATCACTCATTTCGGTTGCTAAGGGAAACGGTCTACCATACACTATTTCAAATGGTGTCAATCCTGCAGGAGTGGGAGTTATTCTCATCCATAATTTTACTAGAGACAAACATTCTGGCCACGGTCTTTTTGTCTCTTCCACTGTCTTTCTGAGCCTTGTTTTAATGGTGCCGTTGGTCCTTTCCACCAAGCCTGCGCTCTGGGGGTGATAAGCACAATGATTTTTGATCGTAAACCCTAATGCTTGTGAGCAAAGGGACATGGTCTGATTTACAAAATGAGTCCCATTGTCCGATCTTATAATATGAGGTATGCCATAGGTAGGGAAATAATGGCCTACCAAACATTTTGCAACGGTCATTGCATCACAGTGTTTTACAGGGTATATTTCTACCCACTTAGAAAAGGTGTCTATAACGACTAGGCAACACTTCTTCCCTTGTGACCAAGATAATTCAATGAAATCCATATGTACAATTTGAAATGGATACTCAGCTGCGGGAAACTGGCCACGTTTTGGCCTTATGTTGCCTTGTGCATTGTGTTTACAGCAAATTAAGCACGCTCGACAAAATTGTTTTGCATAATCAGAAAAATTTATAGTATAAAAGTATTGTTGAATAATATGTACCATCCCTCCTGTTGAGACATGGGTGTTTCCATGGCTCACTAAGGCAGCTGTCTTGTATAAATTTTTTGGTAGGATGGGCTTGTCATTCATATAATAAGTTTTCCCTTGCTGTATTGCTCCTCTCTTAATCCAGCTCTGTATTTCTGTTTTAGGTGCATGAGTCTGTGCATCACATAGTACATCACTATCTATCAACAAGACATCTGTAACATTTAAGGCAGGTTGTTTTTGTGCAGCACTTTTTGCCGTCATGTCCGCAAAACTGTTTCCTTTAGCTATTGCGGAAGCATCAGTTTGGTGTGCCTTACATTTGCATATCGCAAGGCAATTTGGTAATTGCACAACATCTAACAACCTGAGTAATAGGTTCGTATGAGTTAAAGATGTTCCTTGCGATGTCTTGAATCCTCTATTTTTCCACACTCTTGCATGGTGATGAACAGCTCCAAACACATATTGACTATCAGTGTATATTGTAAGTGGCTTGTTTTTGAAGAGCTCACATGCCCTAATTACAGCATAGAGTTCAGCCGCTTGTGCTGAACAAGCAGGGGGAAGTGCATTGGCCTCCAACACTTCAGTAGATGTAACTACAGCATATCCGACCTTGTTCTTCCCCATGTCATTTTTTGATGCTGATCCATCTACAAAAACAACTGTTGAATCTGGTATTGGGGTCTGTAAAATATCTGCTCTTGGTTTGGTTTGTTCTTCCACAACTGCTTTGCACGAATGTGGCTCTCCATCTTCCGCTGTCGGAAGAAGGGTGCTAGGGTTGAGAGGACCACATCGCTGTATTGTGATGTTTGACTGTGAAAGCAGGAGTGAGACTAGGGTCAGATGTCTAACATGTGTGAGGAATGGCAGTGGCGTCTGCAGTAAAACTAAAGAAACTGAATGTGGCACCTTCAAAGTGAGTGGGTGACACAACACTAATTCTGCTGATAATTTCACTGCTTCTGCAGCAGCTGCACATGCCTGCAAACACTGCGGAAAACCAGCTGCCACTGCATCTAATCGTTTAGAATAGAACGCCAATGGCCTCTCTTTTGCGCCGAAT
>NW_026042915.1:0-78092 GCF_023856365.1 Brienomyrus brachyistius | reverse complement strand
TGAGCATATTTTTGGTCAAAAAGTTTCATAAAGTCGTCACTGGAAAATAACCAGTGGTCTGGTTATTAGTCAGCTTGGACACCATAGTAAATAGGAATCTAGGATTATTTTTGTTTATTTCAATTAGTTCTGATAGATACTAGATGATTTGGCGGCACTAAGAGCCTTTTTGTAGCTACCCATAGCCTCTTTCCATGCTAGTTCGAACACCACTAGTTTAGTATGATGCCACTTACATTCTGTAAGGACATAAAACTTATAGGTCCTGCAGGCCCCAACTCTGATCAGCCTGCATCAGTCTATTTCAGAGCTCCGCTGGCCCAGGCAAGACTGGACTCAACTCGTCAAACCACCCCTTTTAAGGAAGGCAAAGGCCTGCCGGCTCCTGAGAGACTGGATAGGAATAACTGGAGCAGCACAGAAAAAGCAAGACCTTTCACCCCCGGAGTGACCAGAGTTCCACAATCAATCCACAGCAACAACAGCTGTCAGCCTCCAGACACAGACACCTTTTCCACTATAAACAGGATAACTCAGCACACATAGATGTTAGGGACAAATACACGCATGTTTGGTCTCGTTTGAATAGGCATGAGACGAGGAGTATTATACTCTCAGATTTAAGGCAGTATAGCTTTTCCTAAGAGAAATACAGAAACTTCGGCTCAACCCACCAAACTGAGAGAGATTCTCTCATGGTAGAACAAGGGAATTACAACCACCCCCTAAAGTGATCTGATTGGCTGGGGACTTGAGAACCAAGGTCAGCAATGCCCCTAAAATTAACCATTGACCGAAATTAGTCAGTCTTCAGAAACATGCCATCACCTGGTCTGGATACTTAAGGAAGGGCTTCAGAAGTAGTCGGGGAGTCACTCTGTAATCAGAGCTCCCGCAGAGAACTGGGTGAAAGTCTATCTGTAGTCAGATACTTTCCACAGAACTTTGTTCACTCTCAGCTGAGGAATGTGAATACATGATATGAAGACAACTGGATCACAACTGGATCACGGGGGAATCATAAGCAGGGAAGAACACACAGGCAAACAGCAGCAGCAACATTAAAGGCAGGACTGAGAAGCACATTTATACAAGGCTAAGCAGGGAGCAAACTAGAGGCACCTGAAATGAGTAACACAAGGGCAGGAAGGAGAGGTAAAACAAACGCGGAACAGGCATGGCACGTTATACCACACTAGGGAGGAAACGGGAGGTTCAGGAGGGCAGGGTGTGGCAGGGATCCGTTTCAAAATTTAATTTTGGCTTGTACAAACCTTGGTAAAAGCTGCAAAAGATCGATCAACCACTTTCTGAGCTATTGTCTTAACAAACAAAGCATCTGTTGGGGTGGCGGTGTCTGGGGAATACCATGTGTAATACACCTTGTGAAGATTTATATGTAAAACAAAATATTTTTTGATTCTATCACACATATAGAAATTATCCATCCATCCATTTTCCAAACCGCTTATCCTATTGGGTCGCGGGGGGTCCGGAGCCTATCCCAGAATCAATGGGCACGAGGCAGGGAACAACCCAGGATGGGGGGCCAGCCCATCGCAGGGCACACTCACACACCATCCACTCACACACACACACCTACGGGCAATTCAGCAACTCCAATTAGCCCCAGCATGTTTTTGGACTGTGGGGGGAAACCGGAGTACCCAGAGGAAACCCCACAACGACATGGGGAGAACATGCAAACTCCACACACATGTGACCCAGGCGGAGACACGAACCCGGGTCCCAGAGGTGTGAGGCGACAGTGCTAACCACTGCACCACCATGCCGCCCCTTATAGAAATTATTCTAGGTTTAAATAGTAATTTAGCTGAGTAACTAGGCTGAAATTCTAGATAGTTGCAATTTTAAGAATTATTACTATTATTCACAGCTTTTAAGCATGCAGTTGGATGACGGATGGATGGATATTCAGCCACCAGAAATGCCAATTGTTGTTAAGAGGATCAAAGTCTGCAAAGTAGTATGCAGGGTTTAAGGCCAGAACACAGCATACTCTCCGACAGAAAGCATAAAGTTCACTGGGGGAATTTCTGTGGCCACTGCCTGAACAGCATGTGTGGAGAATGTTTATGAGGGTCGAGCCATGCAGAGCTGCTGGCCCTGGCATGTAATGATGAATCACAAATCAGTTAAAAATCGGTGCAAATGCATGAAGATTTAAACCGGCTGATGTGGAAAATGAATCACTATTGTAGGAGTACTTCACAGTACTTTAACAGAAAAACTGGTGTAATATTACATTTGATTTCACAATGTGAGTTTGACGTCAGATGTCACTGCGTATCACGTCGACATCGTACGTCAGTTTTTGGTTTTGAGCGAACGCGAGATGATGAATGAATTTGAAACTGAGGACGGCACAGTGGTTAGTGCTGGCTTCGGTCCAGGGCCCTTTCTGTGTGGAGTTCGCATGCTCTCCCCGTTTTCGCCGGGGACTCCAGGTTCCTCCCACGGTCCAAAAGCATGCAGGATAGGTTGACTGGTGAGTCTAAATTGGCCCTGTAGTTGTGTGAGTGTGTGCGACCTGCGGTGTGTAGGTGACTGCCTGGGCTTGGTTCCTGTCTGCGCCCCTTGTTCCCGGGATAGGCTCCGGTCTCCCCCGCGATCTCAGTTGGGATTAAGTGGTTTCAGAAAATGGATGGATGGACGCACCGCCCGATCTTCAATTGGCGGTGTGGCAGCATATTAGCTTTCCGGTAATCACAAACGAGGAGGAAACAGCGAGAAAAGCACAGACAAGACATAAACTGCATGCAAACATTGTAATAGACTGATAACATACACAAACAGGTCCACTGGCACCACCGTGAGCTGAGTGAAGATTATTAAAAGGGCAAAGCACGCTAAAAAGCTGCACATGCAAACCTTAGCTTATTTATTTGATTTATTTTTTTTTATTTACTTATTTTGATTTGGGATTTTTTTCAACAGTATTTTATTCAAATTCAGTTGCACTGTTCACAACAGTGTCAACAGTTCAGAAAGATAAATATAAGAATATTTTTGAATATATTTGTCTGCAGCTCATTCTGCAAAAAATGAGAAAATTGTATCGTGAACTCAGAATCGTGAATCGTATCAAATGGTGAGTTGAATGTATCGTTACATCCCTAGTTCTTACAGTAGTACTATGGTATGGTGGAGCCACATGACAGGAAGGCAGTACATTGCGAAGTCTGTTAAGAACATCATTCGCACTGAACTGCCCTCCATTGACCAGCTGTACTTTAACTGCCACAGTAACAAGGTTCAGTCTATAATCCAGGACTCTGACCACCATCCACAAACACTGACTAGCAGATTCATGAACAGCTTCATTCGCCAAACAATTCAAACCTGCAGCTTTTGCATCCCCTGTAACAGTCATTTCCACGGCAGCTGCACTGTACAGCTGTTACTGCACTTTATCCACCACTGACCACGTATCATCCAGTTTTGTCCTGCTTTGTATCGCACTGTTTCTGCACCATGTTGTCTTGTACTCCCTTGTGTTGTTATGCACCATCTGTGTTGTTCTGAGCAGTGCCATGATGCAATATTACAAAAAGATCTTGAGGAAATGCAGAGTTCTGGAGGAGATTCTCACAGATCATGGCATGTGTTTATACTGAAGAAACTGTACAAATTGCTAGACATAAAACACAGGACTGGCAACTGTGGTACGTTTTAACACCTTGATAAAAAACTTAAAATCCATAGTAAGTAGGACAACCTCATAGAACCTTTACTAGTCATTGTTCAGAAGATTAACACGGATTAAAAACCATTACTATGAAAGCACGCTAATCAGTTAAGTTGATTATGTGGAGAGAGAGAAAAAAAACTGTCTTTGAAAAAGATCAACCATAGAACGAAGCTGCAGCATTGACACCCCCTAGTGGTGATTTGAAGATAGTTCTGTCTGTAGCAGCTAAGCAGTAGATTTGGCGTCAGGTGCCATGACAAACTCAGTGCTGCTCGGTTTGAACGGCAGAAGCACAAAAATAAAGGGGGCATCTACTGCACGCCCCCCACCCTTGAAAATGGTACAAATTATCATGCAACAGTTTTCTTAAGTAAGTCTTTTTGGGCGTCTGCAGAAACCTCCACGATGCGATTGCCCTGATTAAGAAGTGCGCAGCGGATACAATTTGGGATGCATCGTTCATCCGATTTATTAATATATAATTATTAGTATGTCTATATTATTTTAGAAACGTTACTTGACGAATATTTTTCATTGAGATTGATTCCCCGTTTAAAATTTTGGTGACACTTCATATTTTTTAAGAGAGACAGACAATTTGACGCATGCAATTTGCAGAAATATGTTGTGCCGCTATAAAGTACACAGGCAGCATGACAAACATAAGTACTCACTGAAGCCACGACATACGCCCGGCTGGCCCCAGCGGTACCCCTAAGAAGAAGGCTTTTTTCACAACCCACGACCATCACGAGGGCAAAAAAAACTGAATAGCCTAGAATTTAGTTAATTACAAGGCACATATTTATTGGAGCAAGAGCTCTAACATAAAACTACCTTGTAATTATAAAGTATTATGGCTGTGAACAATGTACAAACAGGCACAGAAAGTAAAATACTCCAAAAATGCAAAGAACCTAAATATTTTTGTTTCCACCGATTCACTCTTGATGTGTTAGGAGTCACAGTTCAGTAGCCTATTCTTCAGTATCTGCATTTAAGACCACCAACTGCTCTTTCTCCTCCTTCGCTCGTCGGCTCAGAGTATTGGACTTGGTAAGTAATGTTGCCCTTTTGGTTCCAGCAGCACTCTCTGCTTCCTCTGCCATGTGCTCAGCATCCTTTTGTAAACTCTCACATACACTTTCCAGTGAGACTCTCTTCCTCTTGAGTTCCTCAAGTTTTCTTTTTTGCTTTTCGCTCATCTTTCACCTTTGGTCAGAGGCGCTTTGGTTGCTCCCCCACACACTCTGACATGGTCGCATATAAGCCTCTGTGCAACAACTGTTTCCTCTGATAAGTTGCAGGTCTCCACCTCTATTCGTTCCACTTCGGCTTGCCCATAGGACAGCAGCAGCAAGTTCTTGCAGAACATCCAGAGGTCAGGATAAGGCCCACTAACTTTTTGATGTAAAAAGACATCAACTTTGGATGGTGCTGAAGGAATGAAGGATATAAAATCCAAGCCTTTTGCCTCATTGTGCAGGTGATTATCAGACTGCTGGGATATTGCATCACCTGTAATTACATTAATTACAGTAGATTAGATGCAGATCAACAATGTCAATACACAGAATCACATGTAGAATAGGAAAGTGATTTATAACCCAATTTTCCTATGATACCATAAATGTGCAATCATTTTAATTTAATCTTGAGATATCTCTAGGCTCATCAAAGAAAATATAACTGGGCTGATGCTTCTTTTCAAACACCAAGAGTCGGTCTTCTAAATACTGCTAAAATCTACGTGTTAACACTATTCAGTTCAGGGACGGATTATGGGTTGTGTGGGCCCCTGGGTAAAACGTTCGCGAGGCCCCCCCCCACCACCACCACCTGCACCACCACCACAACCACCACAAGTCAAGGGCCCTTGGCAGCCAAACACCCTCCCTATAGGGTCAGGGGACCTTGTAGGCAGAGGATCAAAGAATGTAGGCCCTCTAAAATAGACAAACGAAAATACATTGCTGATAAGCGTTGCAAATTGTTTTGGGCTTGGGGCCCACGGGCCCCCTGCACCCCAAGGGCCCCTGGGCAGCGGCCCCGCTAACCCGGTTTGTAATCCGTCCCTGATTCAGTTAGATGTGAAAAAAGAAAAGCATAATTTAAAAATAATATTCTGAACTATCCTATTCTTATCCTATGATTTACCAGCAGATATCCTGCCTGCCAACCGATTCTCCTGCGCAAACTTCTGCATGAGATTTCTCCTTTTCTGCTGGCAGTTATCTGGCTGGTGTGCATTTTGTTTGGGTCCAAGCACGTCATCTCATGTACAATCGAGTACTTCAGAGGGCATTTATCCAAGGCCTTTTTGCACATTTTTGAGAGCACAATCTGGCAATTTTTTTTAATCTGAAGGACACCAAGGTCACTTCCACTGCCTTTGGCTCCTGACTGTCTCTGACAAAAAGATGGTTTGTCAAATTTCCAGAATCTTTCTGCACACTCAGCCCAAGGTTAACACTACCTCAGCTGTACATATCAAACCAGCTCAAACTCCATGTTATTCACATATTTTTTACTTCACAATTGTTTGATACATTTGTATGTAAAGATACCAGTGAATTCACAGAAGTCCCACCTTGATGACAGCCATTCCTATATCCACCTCCTTTGGACTGAGCCAGAGTTTTTGCCTGTACAACAGCTGTACATGTTGCTACACAACACTTAAACATTCTATTTCCTCAATGAACTATTTTTTTTGCAGCAAAAGCCATGAAGCAGCAATAAAATCTTTAAAATATGCTTACCAATAAATATGGTTCTCCCATTTAAACACATGTAAAGATAAACCATGGATATTTAAAAATCATGGGTTCGTTAATGAGTTTAAATGTTATTGAATGGCTTACCTTAAACTTCTCCAGTAAGTCTTCAGCGGTGGAGTGGCTCATGTACTGTGATCCCAGAACCAGGACTGCACTCGAGAGCCATTCTCATAATTCACCCAATACCTGACATGCACATCCAGTTGTTTTCTTTTGATGGTCCTGTTCATACTTACGTCAAACATGACAACGAAGCTCCCTTTTAATATATGGAGCGAGTCCAAATCGCGCAAGAAAAGCGGTTTTATCTTTACCACAAGTGACCCTGCGAGTCAGGGAACATCACCCTGGAGACGGTGTGAATGTCATCATTGGACGTATAGGAGTGATGTCGGCAAACCGTTTGCAAAGCCCATAGCACTTCTGCTTTCAGTGTGGGTTGAGGAGGATGTACTGAAGGCATTATTTGTCATGGGATCCGGAGACACTGCCAAAACGGGTGTAGGCCTATCTTTAGAGGTTGTACTTATCTCCACTGAATAAACATAAATCTGGGCTTATTCTATACTGAACAAAAATATAAACGCAACACTCTTGTTTCTGCTCCCATTTTTCATGAGATGGACTTAAAGACCTACAATTCATTCCAGATACACAATATTACCATTTCTCTCAAACATTTCTCACAAATCAGTCTAAATGTGTGATAGTGAGCACTTCTGCTTTGCTGAGATAATCCATCCCACCTCACAGGTGTGCCACATCAAGATGCTGATCTGACATCATGGGTAGTGCACAGGTGTACCTTATACTGCCCACAATAAAAGGCCACCCTGGAATGTGCAGTTTTTTGCTTTATTGGGGGTCTGGGGACTCAGAACCGGTCAGTATCTGGTGTGACCACCATTTGCCTCATGCAATGCAACACATCTTCTTCGCATAGAGTTTATCAGATTGTCAATTGTGGCCTGTGGAATGTTGGTCCACTCCTCTTCAATGGCTGTGCGAAGTTGTTGGATATTAGTGGGAACTGGTACACGCTGTCGTATACGCCGGTCAAGCACATCCCAAACAAGAGCAGCTGACCTGAGAAATAAGAAATAAGCTAAGCTGGAAACCTGGACCCTCCGACCAAGAATGCGTGAAGTACCCTCAGAAGGTCTACTAGAAGATGTACGTAGAAGACTACTACAGATCAGCTGATCTACACCACAGCAACAGTGATCCTTGAGCTGGAGCCGGACCGTCTTTGAAGACTCCGTAAATCTCCGTATAATAATATATATCTACGGGAACGAGAAAGGAGAAAGCAGAGAACAAGAACAAGATTTGTAAATGTAAGATTTGAAGGACCCCCGGCATGAAAAATAGAATAGTTCTCGTCATTAGTGAACATGTGTCTCGTCATTGTGTATCATGGACAGTAAGAGGGGGATCAATAGAGTGTTGTTATTATAACGTCTAAAAAGTCTGTCGATAAATCAATAAGAAAATAAATGAAGTCGTTTTCGCGAACACGCGAACAGGGGCCGGACCGACTGTAGGGGGCGTGGCCAGAGACAGCCATAGCTGTCAAGTCTCCCGTTTTGGCCGGGAAACTACCGTATTTTACTTCTCTTTCCCGCCGTCCTCCCGTATTAGTATTTTCCCGTAAATCTCCCTTATATTATATAGTTGCTGGATAGTGTAGTGGTAAGATCGCCGCCTTTCACACGGGAGACCGGGGTTCGAATCCCGGTTGTGGCCAAAAATATATTTTATATATTTTATATATTTATATTTATATTTATATTATATTTTATATAATTTATATTATTTTATATTTCCTGTCTTAAAATGTAAGGGATACTGGAGCCTCCCGTTTTGGCCGGGAAACTACCGTATTTTACTTCTCTTTCCCGCCGTCCTCCCGTATTAGTATTTTCCCGTAAATCTCCCTTATATTATATAGTTGCTGGATAGTGTAGTGGTAAGATCGCCGCCTTTCACACGGGAGACCGGGGTTCGAATCCCGGTTGTGGCCAAAAATATATTTTATATATTTTATATATTTATATTTATATTTATATTATATTTTATATAATTTATATTATTTTATATTTCCTGTCTTAAAATGTAAGGGATACTGGAGCCTCCCGTTTTGGCCGGGAAACTACCGTATTTTACTTCTCTTTCCCGCCGTCCTCCCGTATTAGTATTTTCCCGTAAATCTCCCTTATATTATATAGTTGCTGGATAGTGTAGTGGTAAGATCGCCGCCTTTCACACGGGAGACCGGGGTTCGAATCCCGGTTGTGGCCAAAAATATATTTTATATATTTTATATATTTATATTTATATTTATATTATATTTTATATAATTTATATTATTTTATATTTCCTGTCTTAAAATGTAAGGGATACTGGAGCCTCCCGTTTTGGCCGGGAAAACCGGGTTCGAATCCCGGTTGTGGCCAAAAATATATTTTATATATTTTATATATTTATATTTATATTTAAAAGCCTGAGGCGACAGTGGCAAGGAAACTCCCTCTAGCAGGAAGAAACCTTGAGTGGAACCTAGACTCAGAAGGGGACCCCATCCTCCTCTGGGCGACCAAGGAGCATGAAACTGCATTTACATTGACATTCATTAGAGTTCATATAGTTATAAAGTCCCAGTTGGTTTCATGTAGTTATATCCAGGAGTCCAGGTGCGGGTTCACACGGTGTAGTCGGCTCGGTATCAGCTCGAAAAAGAGAAGATGGAGAAGAGTTATTGCCCTACACCTAACCGGCAGGACTAAAGCAACTATGACAGCCTGCCTAAAAGAGTGACCTGGAAGGAAGCACAGGCATGAGGGTTTACAGAGGTTTTGGCGTCAAGCCACCTCCCATCCACAGCTTAAGTGATCGGCGAGAGTGGCAGGACGACAGCACCAATCCCCCCTTTCCCCTTCAATCTCAAATAACTATGAACCTCCAGATTTCCCATTCACCTTAGAAAAGAAGATTTAACTATCCAAAAGACTGGCGAAAGAGGTACATCTTAAGCCTTGACTTAAAAGCAGAGATTGTGTCTGAGTTCCGAACACTAATAGGAAGTTTATTCCATAGCTGTGGTGCTTTATGAGCAAATGCTCTTCCCCCAAAGGTAATGTTCTTTATTCTGGGTACGGATAGAATACCTCCATCTCGTCATCTAAGTGTATGATTCGGAACGCAAATGAGGTCACTCACATACTGCGGTGCAAGACCATTTACAGCTTTATAGGTTAAGAGCAGTGTTTTGTAGTCAACACGAAATCTAACTGGCAGCCAGTGCAGTGAAGATAAAATTGGGGTAATATGATTATATGTTTTAGTTTAACTATTGCTAGTAGCGGTTCAATCAATGCTGGGAGCATCGCTGAATAATTTTGATGGAACAGGTTCTAGCATACAAGTAGATGAATTTGAAGATAAAATTAAGTACATCAGTTCTGACTGGTTAACCAATATTCAATATTCAAAATGTTCTGTTTAATTGAGCATATTTTTGGTCAAAAAGTTTCATAAAGTCGTCACTGGAAAATAACCAGTGGTCTGGTTATTAGTCAGCTTGGACACCATAGTAAATAGGAATCTAGGATTATTTTTGTTTATTTCAATTAGTTCTGATAGATACTAGATGATTTGGCGGCACTAAGAGCCTTTTTGTAGCTACCCATAGCCTCTTTCCATGCTAGTTCGAACACCACTAGTTTAGTATGATGCCACTTACATTCTGTAAGGACATAAAACTTATAGGTCCTGCAGGCCCCAACTCTGATCAGCCTGCATCAGTCTATTTCAGAGCTCCGCTGGCCCAGGCAAGACTGGACTCAACTCGTCAAACCACCCCTTTTAAGGAAGGCAAAGGCCTGCCGGCTCCTGAGAGACTGGATAGGAATAACTGGAGCAGCACAGAAAAAGCAAGACCTTTCACCCCCGGAGTGACCAGAGTTCCACAATCAATCCACAGCAACAACAGCTGTCAGCCTCCAGACACAGACACCTTTTCCACTATAAACAGGATAACTCAGCACACATAGATGTTAGGGACAAATACACGCATGTTTGGTCTCGTTTGAATAGGCATGAGACGAGGAGTATTATACTCTCAGATTTAAGGCAGTATAGCTTTTCCTAAGAGAAATACAGAAACTTCGGCTCAACCCACCAAACTGAGAGAGATTCTCTCATGGTAGAACAAGGGAATTACAACCACCCCCTAAAGTGATCTGATTGGCTGGGGACTTGAGAACCAAGGTCAGCAATGCCCCTAAAATTAACCATTGACCGAAATTAGTCAGTCTTCAGAAACATGCCATCACCTGGTCTGGATACTTAAGGAAGGGCTTCAGAAGTAGTCGGGGAGTCACTCTGTAATCAGAGCTCCCGCAGAGAACTGGGTGAAAGTCTATCTGTAGTCAGATACTTTCCACAGAACTTTGTTCACTCTCAGCTGAGGAATGTGAATACATGATATGAAGACAACTGGATCACAACTGGATCACGGGGGAATCATAAGCAGGGAAGAACACACAGGCAAACAGCAGCAGCAACATTAAAGGCAGGACTGAGAAGCACATTTATACAAGGCTAAGCAGGGAGCAAACTAGAGGCACCTGAAATGAGTAACACAAGGGCAGGAAGGAGAGGTAAAACAAACGCGGAACAGGCATGGCACGTTATACCACACTAGGGAGGAAACGGGAGGTTCAGGAGGGCAGGGTGTGGCAGGGATCCGTTTCAAAATTTAATTTTGGCTTGTACAAACCTTGGTAAAAGCTGCAAAAGATCGATCAACCACTTTCTGAGCTATTGTCTTAACAAACAAAGCATCTGTTGGGGTGGCGGTGTCTGGGGAATACCATGTGTAATACACCTTGTGAAGATTTATATGTAAAACAAAATATTTTTTGATTCTATCACACATATAGAAATTATCCATCCATCCATTTTCCAAACCGCTTATCCTATTGGGTCGCGGGGGGTCCGGAGCCTATCCCAGAATCAATGGGCACGAGGCAGGGAACAACCCAGGATGGGGGGCCAGCCCATCGCAGGGCACACTCACACACCATCCACTCACACACACACACCTACGGGCAATTCAGCAACTCCAATTAGCCCCAGCATGTTTTTGGACTGTGGGGGGAAACCGGAGTACCCAGAGGAAACCCCACAACGACATGGGGAGAACATGCAAACTCCACACACATGTGACCCAGGCGGAGACACGAACCCGGGTCCCAGAGGTGTGAGGCGACAGTGCTAACCACTGCACCACCATGCCGCCCCTTATAGAAATTATTCTAGGTTTAAATAGTAATTTAGCTGAGTAACTAGGCTGAAATTCTAGATAGTTGCAATTTTAAGAATTATTACTATTATTCACAGCTTTTAAGCATGCAGTTGGATGACGGATGGATGGATATTCAGCCACCAGAAATGCCAATTGTTGTTAAGAGGATCAAAGTCTGCAAAGTAGTATGCAGGGTTTAAGGCCAGAACACAGCATACTCTCCGACAGAAAGCATAAAGTTCACTGGGGGAATTTCTGTGGCCACTGCCTGAACAGCATGTGTGGAGAATGTTTATGAGGGTCGAGCCATGCAGAGCTGCTGGCCCTGGCATGTAATGATGAATCACAAATCAGTTAAAAATCGGTGCAAATGCATGAAGATTTAAACCGGCTGATGTGGAAAATGAATCACTATTGTAGGAGTACTTCACAGTACTTTAACAGAAAAACTGGTGTAATATTACATTTGATTTCACAATGTGAGTTTGACGTCAGATGTCACTGCGTATCACGTCGACATCGTACGTCAGTTTTTGGTTTTGAGCGAACGCGAGATGATGAATGAATTTGAAACTGAGGACGGCACAGTGGTTAGTGCTGGCTTCGGTCCAGGGCCCTTTCTGTGTGGAGTTCGCATGCTCTCCCCGTTTTCGCCGGGGACTCCAGGTTCCTCCCACGGTCCAAAAGCATGCAGGATAGGTTGACTGGTGAGTCTAAATTGGCCCTGTAGTTGTGTGAGTGTGTGCGACCTGCGGTGTGTAGGTGACTGCCTGGGCTTGGTTCCTGTCTGCGCCCCTTGTTCCCGGGATAGGCTCCGGTCTCCCCCGCGATCTCAGTTGGGATTAAGTGGTTTCAGAAAATGGATGGATGGACGCACCGCCCGATCTTCAATTGGCGGTGTGGCAGCATATTAGCTTTCCGGTAATCACAAACGAGGAGGAAACAGCGAGAAAAGCACAGACAAGACATAAACTGCATGCAAACATTGTAATAGACTGATAACATACACAAACAGGTCCACTGGCACCACCGTGAGCTGAGTGAAGATTATTAAAAGGGCAAAGCACGCTAAAAAGCTGCACATGCAAACCTTAGCTTATTTATTTGATTTATTTTTTTTTTTTTACTTATTTTGATTTGGGATTTTTTTCAACAGTATTTTATTCAAATTCAGTTGCACTGTTCACAACAGTGTCAACAGTTCAGAAAGATAAATATAAGAATATTTTTGAATATATTTGTCTGCAGCTCATTCTGCAAAAAATGAGAAAATTGTATCGTGAACTCAGAATCGTGAATCGTATCAAATGGTGAGTTGAATGTATCGTTACATCCCTAGTTCTTACAGTAGTACTATGGTATGGTGGAGCCACATGACAGGAAGGCAGTACATTGCGAAGTCTGTTAAGAACATCATTCGCACTGAACTGCCCTCCATTGACCAGCTGTACTTTAACTGCCACAGTAACAAGGTTCAGTCTATAATCCAGGACTCTGACCACCATCCACAAACACTGACTAGCAGATTCATGAACAGCTTCATTCGCCAAACAATTCAAACCTGCAGCTTTTGCATCCCCTGTAACAGTCATTTCCACGGCAGCTGCACTGTACAGCTGTTACTGCACTTTATCCACCACTGACCACGTATCATCCAGTTTTGTCCTGCTTTGTATCGCACTGTTTCTGCACCATGTTGTCTTGTACTCCCTTGTGTTGTTATGCACCATCTGTGTTGTTCTGAGCAGTGCCATGATGCAATATTACAAAAAGATCTTGAGGAAATGCAGAGTTCTGGAGGAGATTCTCACAGATCATGGCATGTGTTTATACTGAAGAAACTGTACAAATTGCTAGACATAAAACACAGGACTGGCAACTGTGGTACGTTTTAACACCTTGATAAAAAACTTAAAATCCATAGTAAGTAGGACAACCTCATAGAACCTTTACTAGTCATTGTTCAGAAGATTAACACGGATTAAAAACCATTACTATGAAAGCACGCTAATCAGTTAAGTTGATTATGTGGAGAGAGAGAAAAAAAACTGTCTTTGAAAAAGATCAACCATAGAACGAAGCTGCAGCATTGACACCCCCTAGTGGTGATTTGAAGATAGTTCTGTCTGTAGCAGCTAAGCAGTAGATTTGGCGTCAGGTGCCATGACAAACTCAGTGCTGCTCGGTTTGAACGGCAGAAGCACAAAAATAAAGGGGGCATCTACTGCACGCCCCCCACCCTTGAAAATGGTACAAATTATCATGCAACAGTTTTCTTAAGTAAGTCTTTTTGGGCGTCTGCAGAAACCTCCACGATGCGATTGCCCTGATTAAGAAGTGCGCAGCGGATACAATTTGGGATGCATCGTTCATCCGATTTATTAATATATAATTATTAGTATGTCTATATTATTTTAGAAACGTTACTTGACGAATATTTTTCATTGAGATTGATTCCCCGTTTAAAATTTTGGTGACACTTCATATTTTTTAAGAGAGACAGACAATTTGACGCATGCAATTTGCAGAAATATGTTGTGCCGCTATAAAGTACACAGGCAGCATGACAAACATAAGTACTCACTGAAGCCACGACATACGCCCGGCTGGCCCCAGCGGTACCCCTAAGAAGAAGGCTTTTTTCACAACCCACGACCATCACGAGGGCAAAAAAAACTGAATAGCCTAGAATTTAGTTAATTACAAGGCACATATTTATTGGAGCAAGAGCTCTAACATAAAACTACCTTGTAATTATAAAGTATTATGGCTGTGAACAATGTACAAACAGGCACAGAAAGTAAAATACTCCAAAAATGCAAAGAACCTAAATATTTTTGTTTCCACCGATTCACTCTTGATGTGTTAGGAGTCACAGTTCAGTAGCCTATTCTTCAGTATCTGCATTTAAGACCACCAACTGCTCTTTCTCCTCCTTCGCTCGTCGGCTCAGAGTATTGGACTTGGTAAGTAATGTTGCCCTTTTGGTTCCAGCAGCACTCTCTGCTTCCTCTGCCATGTGCTCAGCATCCTTTTGTAAACTCTCACATACACTTTCCAGTGAGACTCTCTTCCTCTTGAGTTCCTCAAGTTTTCTTTTTTGCTTTTCGCTCATCTTTCACCTTTGGTCAGAGGCGCTTTGGTTGCTCCCCCACACACTCTGACATGGTCGCATATAAGCCTCTGTGCAACAACTGTTTCCTCTGATAAGTTGCAGGTCTCCACCTCTATTCGTTCCACTTCGGCTTGCCCATAGGACAGCAGCAGCAAGTTCTTGCAGAACATCCAGAGGTCAGGATAAGGCCCACTAACTTTTTGATGTAAAAAGACATCAACTTTGGATGGTGCTGAAGGAATGAAGGATATAAAATCCAAGCCTTTTGCCTCATTGTGCAGGTGATTATCAGACTGCTGGGATATTGCATCACCTGTAATTACATTAATTACAGTAGATTAGATGCAGATCAACAATGTCAATACACAGAATCACATGTAGAATAGGAAAGTGATTTATAACCCAATTTTCCTATGATACCATAAATGTGCAATCATTTTAATTTAATCTTGAGATATCTCTAGGCTCATCAAAGAAAATATAACTGGGCTGATGCTTCTTTTCAAACACCAAGAGTCGGTCTTCTAAATACTGCTAAAATCTACGTGTTAACACTATTCAGTTCAGGGACGGATTATGGGTTGTGTGGGCCCCTGGGTAAAACGTTCGCGAGGCCCCCCCCCACCACCACCACCTGCACCACCACCACAACCACCACAAGTCAAGGGCCCTTGGCAGCCAAACACCCTCCCTATAGGGTCAGGGGACCTTGTAGGCAGAGGATCAAAGAATGTAGGCCCTCTAAAATAGACAAACGAAAATACATTGCTGATAAGCGTTGCAAATTGTTTTGGGCTTGGGGCCCACGGGCCCCCTGCACCCCAAGGGCCCCTGGGCAGCGGCCCCGCTAACCCGGTTTGTAATCCGTCCCTGATTCAGTTAGATGTGAAAAAAGAAAAGCATAATTTAAAAATAATATTCTGAACTATCCTATTCTTATCCTATGATTTACCAGCAGATATCCTGCCTGCCAACCGATTCTCCTGCGCAAACTTCTGCATGAGATTTCTCCTTTTCTGCTGGCAGTTATCTGGCTGGTGTGCATTTTGTTTGGGTCCAAGCACGTCATCTCATGTACAATCGAGTACTTCAGAGGGCATTTATCCAAGGCCTTTTTGCACATTTTTGAGAGCACAATCTGGCAATTTTTTTTAATCTGAAGGACACCAAGGTCACTTCCACTGCCTTTGGCTCCTGACTGTCTCTGACAAAAAGATGGTTTGTCAAATTTCCAGAATCTTTCTGCACACTCAGCCCAAGGTTAACACTACCTCAGCTGTACATATCAAACCAGCTCAAACTCCATGTTATTCACATATTTTTTACTTCACAATTGTTTGATACATTTGTATGTAAAGATACCAGTGAATTCACAGAAGTCCCACCTTGATGACAGCCATTCCTATATCCACCTCCTTTGGACTGAGCCAGAGTTTTTGCCTGTACAACAGCTGTACATGTTGCTACACAACACTTAAACATTCTATTTCCTCAATGAACTATTTTTTTTGCAGCAAAAGCCATGAAGCAGCAATAAAATCTTTAAAATATGCTTACCAATAAATATGGTTCTCCCATTTAAACACATGTAAAGATAAACCATGGATATTTAAAAATCATGGGTTCGTTAATGAGTTTAAATGTTATTGAATGGCTTACCTTAAACTTCTCCAGTAAGTCTTCAGCGGTGGAGTGGCTCATGTACTGTGATCCCAGAACCAGGACTGCACTCGAGAGCCATTCTCATAATTCACCCAATACCTGACATGCACATCCAGTTGTTTTCTTTTGATGGTCCTGTTCATACTTACGTCAAACATGACAACGAAGCTCCCTTTTAATATATGGAGCGAGTCCAAATCGCGCAAGAAAAGCGGTTTTATCTTTACCACAAGTGACCCTGCGAGTCAGGGAACATCACCCTGGAGACGGTGTGAATGTCATCATTGGACGTATAGGAGTGATGTCGGCAAACCGTTTGCAAAGCCCATAGCACTTCTGCTTTCAGTGTGGGTTGAGGAGGATGTACTGAAGGCATTATTTGTCATGGGATCCGGAGACACTGCCAAAACGGGTGTAGGCCTATCTTTAGAGGTTGTACTTATCTCCACTGAATAAACATAAATCTGGGCTTATTCTATACTGAACAAAAATATAAACGCAACACTCTTGTTTCTGCTCCCATTTTTCATGAGATGGACTTAAAGACCTACAATTCATTCCAGATACACAATATTACCATTTCTCTCAAACATTTCTCACAAATCAGTCTAAATGTGTGATAGTGAGCACTTCTGCTTTGCTGAGATAATCCATCCCACCTCACAGGTGTGCCACATCAAGATGCTGATCTGACATCATGGGTAGTGCACAGGTGTACCTTATACTGCCCACAATAAAAGGCCACCCTGGAATGTGCAGTTTTTTGCTTTATTGGGGGTCTGGGGACTCAGAACCGGTCAGTATCTGGTGTGACCACCATTTGCCTCATGCAATGCAACACATCTTCTTCGCATAGAGTTTATCAGATTGTCAATTGTGGCCTGTGGAATGTTGGTCCACTCCTCTTCAATGGCTGTGCGAAGTTGTTGGATATTAGTGGGAACTGGTACACGCTGTCGTATACGCCGGTCAAGCACATCCCAAACAAGAGCAGCTGACCTGAGAAATAAGAAATAAGCTAAGCTGGAAACCTGGACCCTCCGACCAAGAATGCGTGAAGTACCCTCAGAAGGTCTACTAGAAGATGTACGTAGAAGACTACTACAGATCAGCTGATCTACACCACAGCAACAGTGATCCTTGAGCTGGAGCCGGACCGTCTTTGAAGACTCCGTAAATCTCCGTATAATAATATATATCTACGGGAACGAGAAAGGAGAAAGCAGAGAACAAGAACAAGATTTGTAAATGTAAGATTTGAAGGACCCCCGGCATGAAAAATAGAATAGTTCTCGTCATTAGTGAACATGTGTCTCGTCATTGTGTATCATGGACAGTAAGAGGGGGATCAATAGAGTGTTGTTATTATAACGTCTAAAAAGTCTGTCGATAAATCAATAAGAAAATAAATGAAGTCGTTTTCGCGAACACGCGAACAGGGGCCGGACCGACTGTAGGGGGCGTGGCCAGAGACAGCCATAGCTGTCAAGTCTCCCGTTTTGGCCGGGAAACTACCGTATTTTACTTCTCTTTCCCGCCGTCCTCCCGTATTAGTATTTTCCCGTAAATCTCCCTTATATTATATAGTTGCTGGATAGTGTAGTGGTAAGATCGCCGCCTTTCACACGGGAGACCGGGGTTCGAATCCCGGTTGTGGCCAAAAATATATTTTATATATTTTATATATTTATATTATTTTATATTTCCTGTCTTAAAATGTAAGGGATACTGGAGCCTGGTTGCGGATGGCTCACGGCGGGTGCCGGAAAATTTCCTTTATTTTCAAATCCAAACCTTGACAGGTATGCTGCTGTTCCAAATCATGGGTGCATGTTACAAGTGCGGAACATATTTTAACTTAGTACTAACTTAGCATCATATTTGATCTGATTCGACTGAATATCCCAGGTTTCCATCTCTCATGCATCTGGTGTGACGTGTTTTCAGACTCTCAGGCTGGCGCAAAGAAATCTTACGGGAATTGAACGTCTCACTCCGGCCAGCTGACCAAAGTTCGGTAACCTTGGTATTGTGTGTAGGAGATTCGCTATAACTATAATTTCGTTCTCCATTTACATGCCCGTAGTGTCTTTAAGTGTTATGTAGTTTTGCCTGAAACGCAAAAATAAAACAAAGCAATTAAAGCCGATCAGTGGCTCAAATTGTGCTGTAGCGATTGAAGAACTTTTGTCGGAAGTTGGATTCGAACTTGGGATGCCTTACTTGGGAGAACAGAATACCAGAATAGAGTAGGTTAAGTCCAGCCTTGGCTTCCAAGCTGACGTTTTTCTACATATGTGCTTGTGTATCATGGACAGTAAGAGGGGGCAGGCAAGGAGAGAATTTCTCTCTTTGGGGATCAATAGAGTGTTGTTATTATAACGTCTAAAAAGTATGATGGTCTGTCGATAAATCAATAAGAAAATAAATGAAGTCGTTTTCGCGAACACGCCGAATTATAACTATAATTTCGTTCTCCATTTACATGCCCGTAGTGTCTTTAACCGGCTGCACAAACTGGATCCGCCTCCATTACGACACAACTTTGCCCTTATTGGCTTAAGAATTTAGTCACATACATGACGTATATCTGCTATTTCTCCCGAGAAGCAGGTAAAGCAGTGGTAACTGCTTTGTAGTTAATTTACCTGGTAAAATTAAGTTTAAATAAATGATATAAATACTGTAATAGTACTCGTGAGCTTTGTTTATTTGTTATTAGTTATTGTAATGTTGCGCTGCTTTATTTGTTTAATCGTCTAGTCTGTGGAGACATTCAAGTTAATCAAATAAGAATTGCACTGTACACTGTACATGACCATAAAAACTTTGTATCCTTGAAATAAATGTTTTTGATCTTTTCCTTGGCAGTTATCTTTTTACACAGGGCCTCTATGTACACGATAGTTTTTTTTTTCACGACTAACAGTATGGATCAGGAGTTGGTTATTGTAAAAGAAGTAATGTGCATGCAGGTGATATTTGTATAGATTTATCCACACCCTTGTAGCAGTGCTGCCATTGCAGTCAGATCTCGCAAACTAGGAGTATTAGTTGTCTTTATTTCTCTTTATTTCTTGACGCCAACCCTCTCCATTAATCCGGGCTTGGGACTGGCACCTACCTGAGCTGGCTTGCTCCCTTAAGTGGCTGGGTTAGGCTAAACTATATATATATATTTACCAAGACTACAATAAAACATCTCGAAATGTGTAGTCTAGCAAAACGCAGTTTAAAGAAGGTAGCCTACCTGGCGAAATTGCAAACAAATTAAGGGCGTTAGGCAGCCTTTAGATCCTACCCATCATGCACTGCAGTTTTTTGCTAATTCCTCAAATGGAAAACTGTCCATCCATCCATCCATTTTCCAAACCGCTTATCCTACTGGATCACGGGGGGTCTGGAGCCTATCCCGGAAGCAATGGGCACGAGACAGGGAACAACTCAGGATGGCGGGCCAGCCCATCGCAGGGCACACTCACACACTATTCACTCACGCATACACTCCTATGGGCAATTTAGCAACTCCAATTAGCCTCAGCATGTTTTTGGACTGTGGGGGAAACCAGAGTACCCGGAGGAAACCCCACGATGACATGGGTAGAACATGCAAACTCCACACACATGTGACCCAGGTGGAGACTCGAACCCGGGCCCTAGAGGTGTGAGGCAACAGTGCTAACCACTGCACCACCATGCTGCCCCCTAAATGGAAAACCATTAAATACAAAAGGAAAACAAAAGTGCTGTAAGACTGTATACTTATGTGTATGTTAGTAAAGGCTGTAGCTGACACAACGGACCCCACTAATTAGAAAGGGGTAATTGTACACATGTGGCATCCAGTATGTTCTTCTATAACAGTTTTTAAAAAAAAAAAAAAACTCACATTACACAAATTGGCACTATCAAAACGAGGATTATGGGGAAAATGGGGACTGTGATGGAGATTACATACACGTAGGCATGGTATTTAGTTTTTTTTTAATCTGGTCACCTTCCAGAGTAATTGTAAACTAAAACCATCTTCACCCTATTTGATTCTTTATAAATGGACAATCAGTCGTGCAGTAAATGGGGGTATAGAGAGACACAGAGCTTGTCTAACAAGAAACCCTGGGAAGCTAACATTAATAGGGTGGGTATGGATAGCAAAACCATTGATACAGATTACAGATTTATATCTCACCTGAACCCTGGCGGGCTCCGTGCCAATAGGGGTTGGGATTAGGGTTAGTTAACTTAAGTAGTAATATTGATGTGTATATTCTCCTATTCTCCAGTCAGTGAATCGTGAAACGTAATGTTAATATGTTTCTATACCTATATGTTCTGCTTAAAAACCCATAAAGGCAAGCACAGTGTTTAGACATTCTGTTACTTAGACTAGTAAACACTAAGATCCTTCAGCTTTCAATTAACCTGACACAACAGTCTAAACAACAAATGTGTGCCATGTCATTTGTCATCTTTACATCTTGTATCCTTTATATGGTAATTGGATTTTCAAGGTGGAATTGCAGGTCGATCATTTTAAGGATCTAGATGTAAACCTCCCTGGTGTTGCTTTAATATTTTTTTTGCACAATTTGCTTCACACACTTCCTCCAGCAGAGAAGCTTACAATACTACACCCCACCAAATGACTGGATGATGCCTTTTTATTTAAGGTCTGGCTGTGAGCCTCGATTACCGATACACTATCTTCAGGCTCCTGCCGGGATCAGTCAGTATGGTGGACCTTTGGAGGAATGGGTACAAAACCATCAGGAAAGTTTGCAGGTGCTTCAAGAGTATGTGAAGGCTTAGTTGGAGGAACAAGCCACACCACGAAATCGGAAACACAATGAGTTGGTTAATGATTAGGGGTTTGATGAAGGTCAGCTGGTGTGTTTGCGGAACCATGTTCGAGGTAAAATACAGGATCATTGGGATGCCTGTTTGTATATGGTAGTTCGGTGTCCCCAAGATCAGGGTGCAGTTTACTCTGCAACTCCAATGGAGGGGGACGGGGTTGTCCGTCAAGTTCACCGAACAGAGTTGCGTCCAGTACCACAGGGGGTTGTTATGTCAGGGGAAGATGTTCTGGTAATGTCTCCTGAGTCTGGGTTGCCCACAGGGGCAACAGAAATGGAATCGGATGAGGACTCTGTGGTTTTACGGGGACAGGGCTGGTGGGAGGGGTCGCAATAGAGCATCCACAAGTAGGCCTCGTATAATGGAGGAGGTTATGTCCCCCCCGAGGTGTAGAGACCAGTTAAACGTTCGGTGAGGTCCACCACTGGTCATCATACCAACCCTTATAAGTTACCACGGTCAGTGAATGATCGTTCGGTTGGGGAGGAAGACCAGTGGTTTGGGGATAGAATTCTTAGCTGTGATCGTTGGGTCATCAATTTCATTTTGGGGGATGGATTGTAGCCAGGCAATTATAGGCAGGTATAGGAACTGCAGTTCGGACTGGAGGCATAGCCGGGGCGAGATGGCTGTGCATGTTCCGATGGTAGGGCATATTGGCAAAGGAGCAGGCACGGGAAAGACAGGCAGGGTCCTGATAGATTTGGGGGAGCATCGGCGGGCATATTGAATTTGCAGTGTAGCAGCCTTTCTGTTTGCTTGTTTCAGGGGTGAACAATCTTATCCGCAAAGGGCCGGTGTGTATGCAGGTTTTCGCTGCAACTCCCTAATTAGATTTCTAATTAGAGGACTGATTAGCTGAAGAGTCCTCATACCTGGTTTTGAAGAGCTGACCTAAAGGTTACCCCAAAAACCTGTTTTTTTTTTGTTTGAATGGGGCAGTGAGTCATGGGGTAAACTACTGTTCTTTAGGGGTTTTCAAGGTGGAATTACGGGTCGATAATTTTAAGGATCAGGTTGTAAACCTCCCTGGTGTTGCTTTAATATGTTTTATCTGAGGTTGTATCGTGTATTATCAAGCCAGCCGGCTTAGTGGCCTCGGGAGCGGGGTTTAGTGGGAGCAGCTGGCTAGTTTTATTTTCTTTTTTGTTTGTGTCTTTTTCTTTGTTGTATGTATATTTTGGGTTCATTATTAGGCAGGCTGGGCCTTTTGGCACCTGTAGTCTGGGTGCTGGATTGCCCATAGGGGTCTTTTTTATTGCTGTGATTTGCTGTGTCATTCACTAGTGTGATTTGTGCTGGATGTGTTTTTAAGGTTGTGCTGTGGCGTGTACCTGAGCAAACTTTGGGCAACCTGTTCTCTTGTTGGCTTTATTGACAAAGGGTGGATTAGTCTAATTACGGCCTGCTACAAATAGCTGCATATAACGTATAAAAAAAATCACCTTATGGGTGCTCCGTAGGGTAGCAAGATCTTGAGTTTTTTTTACAGTACTCGGGTACGTTTTAAAATTTTCGACCAATCAGCAAACATTATTCTGACAGCATAGCTGGGAAACCAATGAAAAGTGAGTGCAACGTTCTAGAACTTGACTTCGGGTTGACGCTCCCTATAAAAGAGCTGGGTACTGCTTCAAGGCGTTCAGTTGGCGCTACCTCCTGATAGAGTAGCACTGTACGGCTCTTGTTCCGTAAAACAACATCAAAAGGATGAAAAAAAAAACAATATTTAAAGAAGACGAAAAAAATCAATTTTTAAAGAAGACGAAAAAAACATCGTCTAAAAAAATAAGCCAAAAAAATAATATCCGAAGAAGGAAAAACATGCAAAGTAAAAAAAAACAAACAAAAATAAAAAACAATATCCAAAGAAGAAGGAAAAAAACATCCAAAGGGAGAAAAGAAGAACTGAAGGGCCAACGAGGTAGGAGGAAATACAAATTTCGTTTCAGCACCGTTGGAGTGCCAAGCCGTGAAAAGCATTTGGCCAGAAGACAAGGTAAGTGTTGTATCTGTTATTTTAAAACAGCGCTTTTCAAAATGCTGCTTTATAATCGTTTGAGATCGTTAGCCAGTGTGACAGCTGAAGGCTTTTTGAGTTTACCAACATAAAGTTTTATTTCTGTATTAGGACATTGTCAGGAACAATGATGTGTTCATCGCTATGATGTGGTCAAAAAGCGATGCATTGAATCTTAGAAACATTTGTGATTTTTCAAACGATGCTTTTCCTTTTATTTAATCAGTAAAATTTCCATCGGTTTTATATAGTGCCCCTTGAAATATGTCTTTAGCTCATTTTCCGGGCATTTTACTAGAATGCATCCTGAGAAATACACAAGCTCTGCTGCATTTCCGTGCCTCGATGTTTAGTGCCGAGTATAATTGTTGCAGTTGCCTTTTATATATTCCATGAGACCTGTTGGTACCAAGAGAAGTGTGAGACTGTCAGGGTGAATTTATCATACAATCGCACGCATAAATACCTGAGGGTTGCCAGTCCTTTTGCGTTGTTACAGGAGGACTAGAGCTGACGAGTGTGTTTCTACACACTATCAAGGGCATTGTAGTACAGTTTTCTCAGGTGGGAGAATGCTGCCGATCTCCTATTTGACAATACAGCCCTTGATATATTAGAATATTACAGAACTAGAAGCCTTTTGCAAGGAAGAATGTGAGAAAATCCCAAGTACAAGAACTGAAAGCCTTTCAGCTGGCTATAAGAAGCGCTTGTAAGCTGTGATATCTGGCAGAGGAGGTGTTACTAAGTACTGATTACGTAGGGTGCCCAAACTTTTGCAGAGTGCCATAATAATGTTTTTATTTTGTAATTTTGTTCAATTTATGGCATAAAAAGTAACTATTCATCAATGTTTGCTGAAAATATTGTGTATTTTTCCCCCAGTTCCTAAAGAGACTGTATTAACTGATATTGTTGCTTTTGTAATTGAAAAGATGTTATTTGTCAAGGGGTGCCAAACCTTTGCATAAGACTGTACACAGTGTGTGTATGTGTTTATGTGAGTGTGTGTCTGTGTGTGTGTGTGTATATATATATATGTGTGTGTGTGTATATATTTCTGTATATGCATGTGTATATATATATTTATATATAGTTCACACACATTCAAACTTATTTGAATACACATTCAAAATTATTTTTATTATTATTATTTTCGTTTTTTTTTTTTTTTTGTGTTTTAAAATTTTTTATTTTTGCAATGGAAATAAAAATAAAGCAGTCCTCCGTAGAGGAGGGGTGGTGGAGGGAATATATATATATATATACATATATATAAAATAATTGTCACACAACTGGGGTGACATGCCTATCCTGCTCACCCAATTTTAGTGCACTTTAGTTATGCATAATGACCTTCTAGTCTCGATACACCCATATATATATATGTATATATATATATAGTTTTTTTTGTTTTTTTTTTTGCAATAGACAATAAAAATAACGCAGTTCTCCATAAAGGAGGGATGGTGGATGGAATATATATATACATATATATAAAATAATTGTCACACAACCTGGGTGACATGCCTTGCCTGCTCACCCAGTTTTAGTGCACCTTAGTTATTCATAATGACCATCTAGTCTCGATACACCCATAAATATATATGTATATATATATAGTTTTTTTTGTTTTTTTTTTGCAATAGACAATAAAAATAACGCAGTTCTCCATAAAGGAGGGATGGTGGATGGAATATATATATACATATATATAAAATAATTGTCACACAACTTGGGTGACATGCCTTGCCTGCTCACCCAATTTTAGTGCAACTTAGTTATCCATAATGACCAACTAGTCTCGATACACCCATATATATATATATATATATGTACATATATATATAGTTTTTTTATTAGCAATAGAAAAGAAAAATAACGCAGTTCTCCGTAAAGGAGGGATGGTGGATGGAATATATATATATATATATATACATTTATATAAAATAATTGTCACACAACCTGGGTGACATGCCTTGCCTGCTCACCCAATTTTAGTGCACTTTAGTTATCCATAATGACCATCTAGTCTCGATACACCCATGAATATATATGTATATATATATATATATATATATATAGTTTTTCTGTTTTTTTTTTGCAATAGACAATAAAAATAACGCAGTTCTCCGTAAAGGAGGGATGGTGGATGGAATATGTATATGCATATATATAAAATAATTGTCACACAACCTGGGTGACATGCCTTGCCTGCTCACCCAATTTTAGTGCACCTTAGTTATCCATACTGACCATCTAGTCTCGACACACCCATATATATATATATATATATATATATATATATATATATATATATATATATATATATATGTATATATATAGATATTTTTTCTTTTTCTTGTGTTTTTTTTTCGCAATGGATATTAAAAATAAAGCAGTCCTCCGTAAAGGAGGGGTGGTGGAGGGAATATATATATACATATATATATAAAATAATTGTCACACAACCTGGGTGACATGCCTTGCCTGCTCACCCAATTTTAGTGCAACTTAGTTATCCATAATGACCAACTAGTCTCGATACACCCATATATATATATATATATATGTACATATATATAGTTTTTTTATTAGCAATAGAAAAGAAAAATAACGCAGTTCTCCGTAAAGGAGGGATGGTGGATGGAATATATATATATATATATATATATATATATATATATATATATATATATATATATATATATATATATATACATTTATATAAAATAATTGTCACACAACCTGGGTGACATGCCTTGCCTGCTCACCCAATTTTAGTGCACTTTAGTTATCCATACTGATCATCTAGTCTCGACACACCCATATATATATATATATATATATATATATATATATATATATATATATATATATGTATATATATATAGATATTTTTTCTTTTTCTTGTGTTTTTTTTTCGCAATGGATATTAAAAATAAAGCAGTCCTCCGTAAAGGAGGGGTGGTGGAGGGAATATATATATACATATATATATAAAATAATTGTCACACAACCTGGGTGACATGCCTTGCCTGCTCACCCAATTTTAGTGCAACTTAGTTATCCATAATGACCAACTAGTCTCGATACACCCATATATATATATATATATATGTACATATATATAGTTTTTTTATTAGCAATAGAAAAGAAAAATAACGCAGTTCTCCGTAAAGGAGGGATGGTGGATGGAATATATATATATATATATATATATATATATATATATATATATATATATATATACATTTATATAAAATAATTGTCACACAACCTGGGTGACATGCCTTGCCTGCTCACCCAATTTTAGTGCACTTTAGTTATCCATACTGACCATCTAGTCTCGACACACCCATATATATATATATATATATATATATATATATATATATATATATATATATATATATATGTATATATATATATAGATATTTTTTCTTTTTCTTGTGTTTTTTTTTCGCAATGGATATTAAAAATAAAGCAGTCCTCCGTAAAGGAGGGATGGTGGATGGAATATATATATAAAATAATTGTCACACAACCGGGGTGACATGCCTTGCCTGCTCACCCAATTTTAGTGCACCTTAGTTATTCATAATGACCATCTAGTCTCGATACACCCATAAATATATATGTATATATATATAGTTTTTTTATTAGCAATAGAAAAGAAAAATAACGCAGTTCTCCGTAAAGGAGGGATGGTGGATGGAATATATATATATATATATACATTTATATAAAATAATTGTCACACAACCTGGGTGACATGCCTTGCCTGCTCACCCAATTTTAGTGCACTTTAGTTATCCATAATGACCATCTAGTCTCGATACACCCATGAATATATATGTATATATATATATATATATATATATAGTTTTTCTGTTTTTTTTTTGCAATAGACAATAAAAATAACGCAGTTCTCCATAAAGGAGGGATGGTGGATGGAATATGTATATGCATATATATAAAATAATTGTCACACAACCTGGGTGACATGCCTTGCCTGCTCACCCAATTTTAGTGCACCTCAGTTATCCATACTGACCATCTAGTCTCGACACACCCATATATATATATATATATATATATATATATATATATATATATGTATATATATATATAGATATTTTTTCTTTTTCTTGTGTTTTTTTTTCGCAATGGATATTAAAAATAAAGCAGTCCTCCGTAAAGGAGGGGTGGTGGAGGGAATATATATATACATTTATATAAAATAATTGTCACACAACTGGGGTGACATGCCTTGCCTGCTCACCCAATTTTAGTGCACCTTAGTTATCCATAATGACCAACTAGTCTCGATACACCCATAAATATATATGTGTATATATATATATATATATAGTTTTTTTGTGTTTTTTTTTGCAATAGACAATAAAAATAACGCAGTTCTCCATAAAGGAGGGATAGTGGATGGAATATATATATACATATATATAAAATTATTGTCACACAACCTGGGTGACATGCCTTGCCTGCTCACCCAATTTTAGTGCACCTTAGTTATCCATACTGACCATCTAGTCTCGATACACCCATATATATATATATATATATATGTACATATATATAGTTTTTTTATTAGCAATAGAAAAGAAAAATAACGCAGTTCTCCGTAAAGGAGGGATGGTGGATGGAATATATACATACATATATATAAAATAATTGTCACACAACCTGGGTGACATGCTTTGCCTGCTCACCCAATTTTAGTGCAACTTAGTTATCCATAATGACCAACTAGTCTCGATACACCCATAAATATATATGTATATATATATATATATATATATATAGTTTTTTTATTTTTTTCGTAATGGACAATAAAAATAACGCAGTTCTCCGTAAAGGAGGGATGGTGGATGGAATATATATATACATATATACATTTATATAAAATAATTGTCACACAACCTGGGTGACATGCCTTGCCTGCTCACCCAGTTTTAGTGCACCTTAGTTATCCATACTGACCATCTAGTCTCGATACACCCATAAATATATATACTGAACAAAAATATAAACGCAACACTCTTGTTTCTGCTCCCATTTTTCATGAGATGGACTTAAAGACCTACAATTCATTCCAGATACACAATATTACCATTTCTCTCAAACATTTCTCACAAATCAGTCTAAATGTGTGATAGTGAGCACTTCTGCTTTGCTGAGATAATCCATCCCACCTCACAGGTGTGCCACATCAAGATGCTGATCTGACATCATGGGTAGTGCACAGGTGTACCTTATACTGCCCACAATAAAAGGCCACCCTGGAATGTGCAGTTTTTTGCTTTATTGGGGGTCTGGGGACTCAGAACCGGTCAGTATCTGGTGTGACCACCATTTGCCTCATACAATGCAACACATCTTCTTCGCATAGAGTTTATCAGATTGTCAATTGTGGCCTGTGGAATGTTGGTCCACTCCTCTTCAATGGCTGTGCGAAGTTGTTGGATATTAGTGGGAACTGGTACACGCTGTCGTATACGCCGGTCAAGCACATCCCAAACATGCTCAACGGGTGACATGTCCGGTGAGTATGCTGGCCATGCAAGAACTGGGACATTTTCAGCTTCCAAGAACTGTGTACAGATCCTTGCAACATGGGGCCGTGCATCATCTGTCTGAGTGGCTGGTCTCAGACGATCTTGGAGGTGAACCTGCTGGATGTGGAGGTCCTGGGCTGGTGTGGTTACACGTGGTCTGCGGTTGTGAGGCCGGTTGGATGTACTGCCATATTCTCTGAAACGCCTTTGGAGACGGCTTATGGTTGAGAAATGAACATTCAATGCACGAGCAACAGATCTGGTTGACATTCCTGCTGTCAGCATGCCAATTGCACGCTCCCTCAATGCTTGTGGCATCTGTGGCATTTTGCTGTGAGACAAAACTGCACATTCCAGGGTGGCCTTTTATTGTGGGCAGTATAAGGTACACCTGTGCACTACCCATGATGTCAGATCAGCATCTTGATGTGGCACACCTGTGAGGTGGGATGGATTATCTCAGCAAAGCAGAAGTGCTCACTATCACACATTTAGACTGATTTGTGAGAAATGTTTGAGAGAAATGGTAATATTGTGTATCTGGAATGAATTGTAGATCTTTAAGTCCATCTCATGAAAAATGGGAGCAAAAACAAAAGTGTTGCGTTTATATTTTTGTTCAGTGTATGTATATGTATACATATAGTTTTTTTTGTGTTTGTGAAAACGGGTCTTTAATCGGGGAAACGGAGCGGGTAGAGCAGGACGGAACGCAGGCATTGACAAACTACAATGACGGACAGGGCAAACAGGTAAGACCAGGACTTAAAATAGGTCATGACTAATCAAAGTAATCGGGCAAAGCAGGAGACGATCAGGGAAGCACACGTGGGTAATCAGGGGGCGTGGCACACACGAGGAGCGGACAAGCCGGGCATATATGTATATCTATATAAAACCTCATTAATGAGGGACAGGGAACAGAACGGACAGACAGAACTGGCACAGGGGAAGGAGCCAGGACAAGACTTGACATAAGACAGGAAAGGCAGAGAAACAGATCAGAAAGGGGGACACGGAGGGAACAGGCAGGACAAAAGGACCGGGAGTGAACGAAGGGAACATCGGGGAAAGAGGAGCAGAAGCCAGAGGGACGAGGGACAAAGAGAGGAGGGACAGAGACAGGAGGAACAAAGCGAGGGGGAGCAGAGGCAGGAGGGACAAAGACGGGAGGCCAGGGAGAGAAGGAGGGGGAACCAAGAGGAGCCCGAGGGAGACCCAGCGGGCGACGGGAGGCAGCCGGAAGGGCTGCAGGCGGCCGGGAGGCCGGAGCCGGAGGGGCCGAGGAGACGGGGTGAGGGACAGACGCAGGGACGAAGGAGGGAGTCGGAGGGGAGACCAGGGAAGGGGACGAAGGAGCTGGAAGGGACCCTGGCGAGGGCAAGGAGAGAGGGGGAGCCGCAGCAGACGGCGACGTCCTCCGACACGCCAGAGCGGGAGGACCAGCAGGCGAATGAGGAGCCGCCGTCGGGGGGCCCGCAGGCAACCGATAAGACGCCGGAGGAGGGACCGAGGCAGGGCGACGAGGCCGCGGAGGGGGACCCGCAGACGACAGCCGACCCGGAGGGCCAGGACCCGCAGGTGCCGACCAAGCCCTAGCGCCGGCGAGGGAGGGCGAGCCAGGGGGCTGGGCGGGTGGGACCCCAGCCGTGCGTCTGTGTCCTCTCCCCTTATGGGACACAGACATAAGGACCTGCGGCCGGGGTCGGGCTCGTCGGGGTGAGGGTACCAGAGTCACAGGGGGAGAAGGGACTGGAGTGGGGCCAGGGACTGGAGCTGCAGGCTGCAGAGGGAGCGCCTGCCCGGGAGCTGCAGGCAGGGAAAGCGCCTCGGACGTGGGCGCGGTAGCTGCAGGCAGCGGAGACGGCTGCTCGGGCTCTGGGGCCGCAGGGGGCACTTATTTTATTATATAAAATAAGTGTCACACAACCGGGGTGACATGCCTTGCCTGCTTGTGGGATGAGGAAGACTCAGGGACTGGAAATGGGATTAAAACTGAAGATGTGCTCATTCCTTTGTGTATTTACAAATTTTCCTTCCGTCAGACATGAGGAGTTTGCTGCTATATTTGGCACTAATAGAGATTCTGATGCTGCTATTTTTATTGTCTATTAGTTTGTTATTATTTACAAGTTCTGTTGTGTTTTTGCATTTTTCTCTTCTGGTTAATTAACTGCTGTCTGTTTGCTGTGAAGTATGAGTGTGGTGAGTAAGACTCAGGGACTGGAAGTGGGATTACAACTAAAGATAACATGCTTATTCCTTTTTGTATTGTTTACAAATTTCCTTCCGTCAAACATGAGGAGTTTGCTGCTATATTGTGCACTAACAGAGATTCTGATGCTGCTATTTTTATTGTTTATAAATGTGTTATTGTTTCCAAGTTGAGTATTCAATAAATGCTAAATTGAGAAATTTTGTGTATCGTTTGTTATTATTAGTGTGATATTTTACCATGCAAATAGAGGGGAAAACGTCCAATTATCGGCCAAAAAAAATCAGCAGCATATATCGGCCATCGCCTGACCCTTGACTTGAAAAACCCATATCGGTCGACCTCTAGTAACAGTACATTCTGTCCAATTCATCCATCGAGTTAAGTCACACACCCACTTGAGGGGGCACTCCGGCAGACGTGAGGATGGGGATGTTCTTTCCGCTATAACATCCACTGCAGAAGTACATCTCGCTCCTGTTCACAGGGCTTACTTCAATGATGAAGCAGGGCTGGTTGTCTGGACAAGAAGTTGTCCTGCTGCTGGGTCTCGGTGCCGTTTTTCCACCTAAGCTTGAAGGTGGAAATGTGTTCCAACTTGGTCCCTGGGACTGCAGCATAGCCAAACATCGCGAGCAGCGTCGGCCACACCCACCACCAGAACCATCACACCGTCCTATACACATAAAGAAGAACTAAAACATAGAGTGTTGTGACAATCTATGCGTTAATGTTTGGCAGCATAGGTGATTCATTAAAATTATACCGAAGAATGGAAAATGTGATATTTAGAATATTTTTTGCCATTTAGTAGCTAATTTAAGCACTTACCCAATGCCTCAATTTGTTTTAGGTCAGTAATGTCTGAGCCAAAAGAATGAATGTATGAATTTAATACAATTCACCCACTCCCACCCACACACAAATCTGAAATTCAATTTAAGACACTTCTTAAACATTAGTGCATTAACAAAAAAGGAAAATCTTAAGAGATTCAGTAGGATTTTCTATGTTAGACTTAAGCTAATAGTTCAATAGTTTTTACATATTTCAATATACCAATTTGACTTTAATGTTGAAACAGATGCTAAAACATGGAATAATTTCATAACTAGAGAAACATGTTATTCACAAACACTAGCAAAGGTAGCTTATAGTTAAGCTTACTTAAGTCAGCAAGTCAGGCTACAGTGTGTAAGAATAGTCGTAAACGATAATTTGTCTCAGTCTTACATGACAGAATAAGTAAACAGAAAATATAAAATGGCTGAAACAGCGTCATTAACGCCAGCTACAGTAGAGGCGCAGAAAAGGTGTCATGACTGAAGTATTCCCAAACTCTGGAAGACCGTATGCGAGCCTTTTTTGCCGCGTGTTTCTCCAGAGGCTCCGGAGCTCCGCTGGTTGAGACAGCCATGTTGGTTCATGTGCAGGGGGACGAGCGGCAAATTTCTTTTTTGCAGGGTGGTAGGTGATGTCTCATTAATATTTATGAGAGAAGTGCTACATGATTGGCCAGTGCATGCCAGTGCATGCCCAAAATGGTGCGGCACTGCATCCAAGCCTGCGGCACTCAGAGTCACAAATACAGTGGAAACCATTTGTAGTAATTACGTCTGTCTGGCTGATTTCCAACTAATTGATATTTGTATATTTATTACATGAATATAAGGTAATATAAGGTAATAGAAGAGGTATTTAATGGTTTTCCATCTGAGGAATTTGCAAAAAACTGCAGTGCATGATGGGTCGGACCTAAAGGCTGCCTTAACGTCCTCATCTGTATGACGACATACATCAAGACTAGGAAGGTGCATAATGTTCATGTCTGGTTGCGTTTGTTGGTCCAGAAAGTAATTCAATTTCGCCATGTAGGTTACGTTCTTAAAAACTGCTTGGATATAGCCCGATTATATGCTGTGGGCCTTTTAATTTCTTTGTTTACCAGGTAGGCTACCTTCTTTAAACTGCGTTTTGTTAGACTACATATTTAGGGAGGTCTTTATAAATTTATAGTAGTCTTCATAAATATGTGCATAGTTTAGCCTAACCCAGCCACTTAAGGGAGAAAGCCAGCTCAACTAGGTGTCGGTCCCAAGCCCGGATTAATGGGGAGGGTTGGCGTCAAGAAATAAAGAGACTGTATCTTCACTGCATGACTGATGTCAAAATGTGTGAAATATGTGGTTGTATTAATAAATGCATTAAAGTAGGTTAATGATTCTGTGCTGTCTAAATTGTATAGAAAATTTCTACGTATAGCCAAACAAATCTCCTCCTGTTTGAAAAGGCATAGAAAAAGCAATTTAGCCACTAAAACTTTACAGTTTTTGTGAGGGACAGTCGAATTCTCTCGTTTCTCTCGTCAAGTTTTTTTGTGATCCTGCACCTACACTTTGCCGGCCCCAGGAGGATGGGCTCCCCCTTTGAGTTTGGTCCCTCCCAAGGTTTCTTCCTTCTTGGGAGTTTTTCCATCCTATCGGCGCCTATGGCTTACTCACTGGGGGCTTTGGGTGGGCATGATATAAAGCAAAGCATTTTCCCTCCCAGTTTCCTCCTCTGGTCCACATTGCAGGACCATCAGCCATCAGAAACAGTCAGACGGTCTCCTTCAGCTTCTTTAGTGTCCTTGGAAGCCAAGGCAGTTTTAGGTCTGAGAAGAGGTTTATCAGAAGGACACATATTACGTCGTTTGTCCTGAAATGTAACATGGGGAGGAAAAGTTAAGCGGTTTAGTCAGATTGGAGTCGTTTATTCAGCAGTGGCAGCGCCAGTGACTTAATGCTACAGGTGCTATAGGGGAGTGAGATTATTTAGACCGGGTGCTTTAGCTTTTCAGCTTATGTAGATGGTGTATAGAAGCACACAGCACGATAAGCTACAGCATGGATAAAATAGGATAAAATATGAAATTCTAACGTCTAGCTCACAGAGCCTCTATGTGTACTTTGAAGAAAAAATACACTACAAGTATGCTGTAAAAACCGCAAAAATGTCTTACACAATATACAGATTTTACAGATAGTTAAAGAAAAAATGAAACCAATATTTTGGGGGTGCTGTGGGGGTACTATGGTCATTGGAGGAGGAGCTAGAGCCCCCCCCCCCAAGCTTTTCCTTGGTGCTGCCACTGTTGTTCAGATTAAAAGTAACATTGTCATTAATAAACAGTACTCTGATCAAATTTTTGCATGTACAAACACAATCAAAGTTTAACCACATGTTTAGACACAATTCACACACCTGTTACATTTCCATAATGCTAAGACTCTCTACACTTACTTCATCCACTTTCTTGTTTGGTACACAGTCATTTGATGGATGTGTAAGATCATTACCAGACCGTCTGCTGCAAACTCTACAGTTAATGAATGGCTGCAAAAACACACAGACACACAAAAACAGTATTTAAAGAGTGGTGGGCAATAAATACAGTGAGAGAAGGTGTAGTAAAGATATATCTAATGATTTAAGGCAGAGCTGCTGGAGTGCAGGGTTTAATGACACAGAACAATTTTAGAGGAAAGAGCTTCCAAAGCAGGGTCACCATAAGGCTATATTATACAAAGCAAGTTCATCTAAAAGTATGAACAACAAATCCCGTTTAACTGAACACTGCTCTGTATTAAAATACTGTCCTCCGATCAAGCTAAGTGGTCCTGTAGTTCACTATTAAAGAGGTAAATTTAAAGGGTAATTCACACTGCACATCTACCCTGCTCTGACCAGGTTTAATTACTGGCTTTCTAATTAAAACAAGAGTTAAGTCCTGCCCTTTCACCACAAAACACCACACTGCCATTTAAGGCTGATTTCAACAATGAGTTTTAGTTAACCTGGCTCGATTGAGTTAACTCTGGGTATGTAAAACCCGCTTTGTAGTACAGCCCACAGGTCTTTAAATAAGGCCAGCTAGGGTTCATAGCTCGAAGCATAATCTACAGGTCACCCCTCAGATGATTAGCATTTGCTTCTGCCTGGTAATCCAGCCTTTAAGCCTGTAAACCTACTAAAATTTGAGAATAAGGTGAAGGAACTGGCTCTTTGAGGCCACCTATGTATTTGTTACTTTATTGTTGGCTAACTTTCCCCCGCAGGGCATCAAAAAAGTTAACATGAACCTAAATTAATTTGCTAACTGATATGTCCAATGCTCACAGTCACAGTGACTCTTTACTTACCCTCTTGTCCATGAAAATACAGTCAGCCCGATGGTCTGTTGCAGTTGACTTTGGACATTTTGTTGCTCTCAAGAGAATCTCAATGTCAATGTATTCACTGCTGATCTAAATCACATAAACACGTTATATACAAAATTGCCTACAACTGTTTTAAAGGCAATATAACAAACAATAATCACCCAAAAAATGGCAAACTGTCACAGACTTGACTGCAGCAGATTCAGAGAGAAACTGTGAGAAGGTAAAATTGACCAGGGCTGAGATATACAACCATCACTTTCATTGTGAAGAGACATTAAGCATCATATGCATTGAAATTAAAACATCAAAATCAATGTGATACTCATTAGTTCAGCTTGCAGATGATGAAAGTTTCACACTTTTGTAAACACTTTCTCAGCAGTTACCTTCGGACGGCCCTGGATGTTATAGAAATTCATGTGCTGACGGGTTCCTTGATGAGCATTTTCGACTGCGAGTTTAATGGCCGTCTTGTGAGTGCAGGGAGACTGTGGTAATCTTGCTGGGCCTCTGTGGAGATAAGCAGAGCTCCATAAGCCAAAACCAGAAGCAGCAGGCGGGTCATCTTCCTCTCAGCTTTGAAGGGAGAAGCAGGACTGAGGACACTGATCTGTGGTCCCCTTATCCAGCACGTCCAGGGGCGTGTCCTTCACTCGAAACAAACAGACCTTTGAACAACATTGGAAAACTCTTCAGGATGAATTGAGGCAGGTGGTCAAGTGGGTTTATTGTTATTTCAGCAATATACACAGTACACAGTGAAAGGAAACATTGTTCCTCCTGGACCACGGTGCAACACAAAGAAGAAAAACAGAAACAACACAAGATGACACAAGTGCGGGCAAGATAGAACTATACAGAGTGAAAGGAGCACAAACAGAGGGAGAAAGTGCAAGATAAACACAAGAGCAACAATACAATACTACAGGACAAGACAGCGCAGTCAAGAACACAGAGTGCAGCCAGAGCTAACCTGAATAGGGGCATCAAGGTTGCCAGGCAGGCAGAGAAACAGAAAATAGAGGTCTACTTCACATACAACAACCCACAGTGGGTGTGGCAGGGAATACAACACATTACAAACTTCAAAGGCAACAACACCGTCACTGTTAACAGCAACGCCCTTTTAGCAAAGGAGCTAAACAGCTTCTTTGCTCGTCTGGAGGAACACAGAGCAGACATAGCCACACTGCCCCCTCCCCCAATCTCCAGCACTCACAGACTCCCTCTGCAGGAACACCACGCGAGAAGGCACATTGCATCTCTAGGTGTGTGGAGTTTAAGACAAGGCAAGTGATGCTACGATAATATAATTCCTTGGTAAGACCCCACCTAGAATATTGTGTGCGGGTTTGGTTACCATACCTTAAGAAGGACATTGCTGCCTTGGAAAAGGTGCAACGTAGGGCAACGAGAATGATTCCTGGTCTTAGAGGAATGTCTAATGAGGAGAGGTTAGCTGAGCTGAATCTGTTTAGCCTCGAGCAAAGGAGACTAAGGGGGGACATAATCCAGGTGTTTAAGATTCTAACAGGTCTGGATGCTGTTCAGCCAAATGGCTATTTCAATGTTAGTTTAAATACCAGAACTCGTGGCCATAAGTGGAAATTAGCTGGAGAACATTTTAAAACGAATTTGATGAAGCATTTCTGTACACAGCGTGTAGTTAGAGTATGGAATAGTCTTCCTGTTATTGTAACACAAGCTAAAACCCTGGGTTCTTTTAAATCAGAGCTAGATAAGATTTTTGAGCTATTAGCTAAGTTCTCCTCAAAGGAGCTTGATGGGCCGAATGGCCTCCTCTCATTTGTAAATCTCTTTGGTTCTTATGAGTCAGCTTACAGAGATGAGGTCCAGAAACTGATAGGTTGGAGTTCAGCAAACAATTTGGCACTAAACAGCACAAAGACAAAGGAATCACTGACTTCAGGAAGGATGGAGGCGACACTGGCCTGCCTAGATGGATGGATGGATGTTTTTATTGACATTGTAAGTACAATGAGATTTAGTTTGGAACGCGCCAGCAGCTACACAGTATATTTACAATTATATAGATTGTGAGGCATAAAATAAGGTGTGAGTAATATAACATAACGACATAATATAAGTAATCATTAATTAATCATTACAGATGGTATGAGGTGTGAACCGCTAGGCTGCTATGGCATGTTTGGTATCAAACCGATGGAAAATCACTCCAGTTTCCAAATCTGGTCAGTGGTTACCACGAAAGTGAATATATCAAAAGTTACACCAGCCTAACGAAAATCATCAATACAAGGGAAATCACTCTGGTCATAAATCTCAAAAGGACTGATACAGACCCCCTTCCGAAAGCCCGCCAAATGGATGGTCAGCCATTGGTCCAGGAGTCGAATTCCTGGTCACTCCTATTCACGAACTTTACACTATAAAACCTGGCACCTCAGAACAAAGCCAGGAGAGGAGAAACAGAAGGGAGGAGAAAACAAAAGACCATCAGCACGAAGAGAGGCAGAGAACATCAGCCCAAGAGAAGAGAAGCCCACAAGAAGCCCTCCTGAAGCCTATCAGTGAAGACCCAGCTGGACAGAGAACTGCAACCAAGCCCAAGCTTCACCAGGAGAGGGAATCAGAGGGGCTCCACTCCAACAACCGCTGCAAACACCGCGCCTCCCTGAGTGCCATCACCCATCAGCTCATCAGCCTCCGCAACCAACTGCCAAGACCCCCCCCCCCCCACTCTGCAACCAAGTAAACAAACTTCCTTTCATTTATAACAACCTAAACTCCTATTCACCTGCTATATTACTTTAGGACAGTATTTCCACAAATTGCTTGCTTTGCAGAACAGTATTTTCCCTTTTAAGGTTACTCATTTTAAATCTGGTCATTGCATTTTCATGATTACATTGTTTGTGTCCACTCCGTTATTTCGTGTTTATTGTTTGTTAGGTGTAATGTCTGTCTTATGTTAGTTATAGGAATAAATGCATGTCTTTTACACAACTTCAGCCTCCGTTCATTGAGTGCTCACAAGAATCCCTGCCTGTGCGATCTACGCTCTGAAACCTCAAATTCGCCTGAAATATCGCGAGACTCTCTCTCATTGGCCGTGAGGGGAGCTTCGCTACCGATCGTTTACATTACCTGGTGACGCAGCTCGTTGGACAAGCCTTCTATTCTAACCCAGGTTATTACGTGATACTGGTTATTAATGAGTTCCATTTAAGTCACACATTAACAGACTCACGGTGTTTCGCAATTGAGTTTGAGCCGACCATTCAGCATAAAAATTGGTTAATAATCACAAGGCACAAGGTTTAAACTTATTCTGAGCACACAATTTAAACTTTTTATGACCGAACGTGCAGTGAAGAAGCGCTACTGTCAACTGGTTGCAAAAGTCGCACTCATGGCAATCTGAAGGCATTTAAGCGGGATCATATGGGCTTATTATAGTTATTTTTATTTCTATTATTAGTAGTTATATTATTTTGTTTTATTTTCGGTGATTTCATTGTAGTTCTTTCGTATTAAACTGCAGTAAACTTTAACCCTATGTCTGACGAGATTCTCAGATGTAGCGCTTTGTTTCCAGGTTCAATTCGGACGAGTGTCTCCGTTTCTATATATCCTGGGAGAGATCTCTCTATTAGCGAACGGGAATACTTGTTATGAGGTTCTAACCTAAATTATGTTGCGCTTGGACATAAGACCGATAGCTTAGTTACCTATCAGGATCATACTCGTATGTGTGTGCCTGCTTTAGACAAAGCAAGTTTAACACAACTTTGCGCTGTGAGCCAAGTGTGTGTCATTTAGAAATTGGGAGTCTCCTGTGCTTGAGACCCGCCGTGGTTAAGCACCATTTGCGACGAGATATAGTGCACTCACAATTTAAATCTGTCGCCGTAACGCGTGCGCCGTCTCGCTTCAGTAATTGTTTTAAGGGGATTTATACTGTGCAAGGCACAGAAGAAGGCCACAAGCAGCATGCGCATGCATTAAATGTGTGTGTCACTCATCTAGCGTCGGCAACCGCCTAGCTATATCTTTGGTTACCTCTAGTGGTCAGGCATAGAACTACCACTCCATTTCGAAATTGCGCCTCTAGTGGCCAGGCATAGAACTACCACTCAATTTCGATATTGCGCCTCTAGTGGCCAGGCATAGAACTACCACTCCATTTTGATATTGCGCCCCCGGTGGTCAGGCATAGAACTACCACTCCATTTCGATATTGCGCCCCCGGTGGTCAGGCATAGAACTACCACTCCAGTTCGAAATTGCGCCTCTAGTGGTCAGGCATAGAACTACCACTCCATTTCGAAATCGCGCTTCTAGTGGTCAGGCATAGAACTACCACTCCATTTCGATATTGCGCCCCCGGTGGTCAGGCATAGAACTACCACTCCATTTCGAAATTGGGCTTCTAGTGGTCAGGCATAGAACTACCACTCAATTTTGAAATTGCGCTTCTAGTGGCAAGCCATAGAAGTACTACTCCATTTCGAAATCGCGCCTCTAGTGGTCAGGCATAGAACTACCACTCCATTTCGATATTGCGCCCCCGGTGGTCAGGCATAGAACTACCACTTCATTTCGAAATTGCGCTTCTAGTGGTCAGGCATAGAACTACCACTCAATTTTGAAATTGCGCTTCTAGTGACAAGCCATAGAACTACTACTCCATTTCGAAATCGCGCCTCTAGTGGTCAGGCATAGAACTACTATTCCATTTCGAAATCGTGCCTCTAGTGGTCAGGCATAGAACTACCACTCCATTTCGAAATTGCGCCTCTAGTGGCCCGGCATAGAACTACCACTCAATTTCGATATTGCGCCTCTAGTGGCCAGGCATAGAACTACCACTCCATTTTGATATTGCGCCCCCGGTGGTCAGGCATAGAACTACCACTCCATTTCGATATTGCGCCCCCGGTGGTCAGGCATAGAACTACCACTCCAGTTCGAAATTGCGCCTCTAGTGGTCAGGCATAGAACTACCACTCCATTTCGAAATCGCGCCTCTAGTGGTCAGGCATAGAACTACCACTCCATTTCGATATTGCGCCCCCGGTGGTCAGGCATAGAACTACCACTCCATTTCGAAATTGGGCTTCTAGTGGTCAGGCATAGAACTACCACTCAATTTTGAAATTGCGCTTCTAGTGGCAAGCCATAGAAGTACTACTCCATTTCGAAATCGCGCCTCTAGTGGTCAGGCATAGAACTACCACTCCATTTCGATATTGCGCCCCCGGTGGTCAGGCATAGAACTACCACTCCATTTCGAAATTGCGCTTCTAGTGGTCAGGCATAGAACTACCACTCAATTTTGAAATTGCGCTTCTAGTGACAAGCCATAGAACTACTACTCCATTTCGAAATCGCGCCTCTAGTGGTCAGGCATAGAACTACTATTCCATTTCGAAATCGTGCCTCTAGTGGTCAGGCATAGAACTACCACTCCATTTCGAAATTGCACCCCCGGTGGTCAGGCATAGAACTACCACTCCATTTCGATATTGCGCCCCCGGTGGTCAGGCATAGAAGTACCACTCCATTTCGATATTGCGCCCCCGGTGGTCAGGCATAGAACTACCACTCCAGTTCGAAATTGCGCCTCCAGTGGTCAGGCATAGAACTACCACTCCATTTCAAAATCGCGCCTCCAGTGGTCAGGCATAGAACTACAACTCCATTTCGATATTGCGCCCCCGGTGGTCAGGCATAGAACTACCACTCCATTTCGAAATTGCGCTTCTAGTGGTCAGGCATAGAACTACCACTCAATTTTGAAATTGCGCTTCTAGTGGCAAGCCATAGCAGTGCCACTCCATTGAAATTGCACCTCTAGTGGTCCGCCATAGTAGGTTAACAACATCTGAGTTGGGTCTCTGGTGGTCAACTGCGGTGATACAACACGCATAATTGGACACACAGGTTCTTGCCTGAAAGCAGGAATCAACTTCACAGACTAAATCAGTTTGATCACAATACATTAACATCCAATTAGGTTATTGTTGCATAACTAATTGATGTTTACAATTGAATAAGAAACACAATTCATTTGGTTTGATTCCCGTTTAACCTTTTTGATTTATTTTAGGTTTTATTTCACCTTATGCTTTCATTCATTCCATCTCCCCCAACAAGGGGACTTGCATAGAAGTTCAACCACTATTAACAACAGTAAACCAGTTACGTACACAATCCCATCAGGAAGTCGTTTGGATGTGATCAGTTGAGCCCTTCGGGTGCTGGGTGCTTACCATTCGCTCTCTGTTGGTTGAGCTTGTCTGTGGCTCTGCTGTCACTGCTTGTGATCGTACAGTTTGTCAGAACCGAAGGGGAGTTCTCAGCAATTGGATGCCCAAAAGCGTGTCAGCCCGGCTACACCCACTGACTCATTACGGGCAAGGCTGACAGGTACCTCAGGCGGTCATTACAACTTTTGAGCAGGACTTCGTTTAGGGTGAGTTCTGAGAACGGCCCTAGCTTGGACTCTCACTAGGGTGGGTGATACCTGAAGGCAATTTTGCCAGCCGATAAGCTCCACCTGGGTTGTCTCAGTTGTGCATACAGAATACGCCCTTCCAAGTTAACATTGCTGGGGATCGGGGGAGTGGAAGCCGGACTCAGGCTTGCTTGGCTGGGAGAATGATTCCTGGTCTTAGAGGAATGTTTAATGAGGAGAGGTTAGCTGAGCTGAATCTGTTTAGCCTCGAGCAAAGGAGACTAAGGGGGGACATAATCCAGGTGTTAAATCTGGTCATTGCATTACATTTTTTTTGTATCCACTCCTTTATTTCGTGTTTATTGTTTGTTAGGTGTAATGTCTGTCTTATGTTAGTTATATCCATCCATCCATTTTCCAAACTGCTTATCCTACTGGGTCGCGGGTGGTCCGGAACCTATCCCGGAATGTGGAATGGGCACGAGGCAGGGAACAATCCAGGATGGGGGGCAGCCCATCACAGGGCACACTCACACACAAATCGTGATTATATTATTGCACTATACTGTATAAATAAAAAGTAAACTTAATACCAGTTGTGGTAATAAAGTGCACAGAGAGTAAGAGAGAGTAGGGTTTCACATAAACGTATGTTCATTAGCATTTAGTATTCTGATGGCTTTGGGGTTAGAAGCTCTTATTAAATCTGGTTGTTCTGCAATGCATACTGCGGTAACGTTTACCAGAGGGCAGAAGTTCAAACATCTCATGTGCTAGGTGCGTGGGATCTTTTTTAAATATAATTATGCATATGTAGAACTAGGGATATGATCCTGTTAAGTATGATAGTTCTGTCTCATTATTGCAGGATCGACATCCATAGTAACTGTGGTGATCTATCCATTTGTGTGCATGTCTGTGTGTGTGTGTGCGAGCGGGTATACCTATCCTACCCCATAGCGTGATAAATACCTGTTTTTTTTTTCCCTTATGGGGACCACGAAACTGAAAACCAGGAAAACTCTATTTTATAAAAATCTGTGACTGCTGTGGAAAAACTAAAAATGCAAAACCTCTTTTATTTTGCTTGGTTACTTATGGTTATGGTTAGGGCAGGGTGGGGGTTAAGATTGTCATAGTTAGCGTTAGCATTTATCCAATAGAAGTCAATGAGCGGGCCCCATAAGGATAGGTATACCCTATGTGTGTGCATGTGTGTGTTTGTCCCATATTGCCTGGGCTTCAGGATACCTCATAACCCGGAACTTCATCAGAAGTAGTTAGAAAATGGATGAATGGATGGATGGATGGATGGATGGATGGATGGATGGATGGATGGACAGATCAATAAAAGTACAGAACATCCATTTTACAAAGAACCATCAACACTAAATGTATGCACTGGTCATGCTCCTGGAAATTAAACTTCTTTTCTGAAAAGCAGCATGTTCATAAATTAGCTGCTGTTATACCTTGGGGGAACAAATGCAGATGAAATTGTAAAACAAACTGCAGTGGCAAAACAGTTCTGGCTGCCTGTGCTGCCCTGCCTGCCCGCCCTCCTGCCCATTACGTCCTGCCTGTGCCACCCTCCTGCCTGCCCTCCTGCCTGTTTACGTCTTTCCTGTGTGCCCTGCTGCCAGTTATTCTGTATTTACATCCGGACTTAACTAATTGAACCATATAAACCATATAAATCAGGACTTTGTTAACGTGACTTCTGACCTGTGGAGGATGGGCTCCCCCTTTCACTCTGGTTCCTCCAAAGGTTTCTTACTATGACTGAGTTTATCCTTGCCAATGTCGCTTTCTAATTTTTCAGGCTAGATCTTGCTCACTGGGACAATTGGGCAGGGACAAAGTAAAGTGCTTTGAGACAATGTAAGGCTATGAAAATGTACTATACAAAATAAAGTGAATTGACTTGAGTAATGTGGCACAAAGCAACCCTTCTTTGCCACAGGAAATGTCTGGTGCAATTTCTTTTTTAATTGTACATGTCAATTGCATAATACCCTAAACTAATTCATTATTATTTCTATTATTATCATCATCATCAGTATTTCATTAGTATTCCATGGTATTTAGATTTTTCAGGAATCAGTGTGTGTACTGTATACTTTTTAATTTATTTGCACTATGTGTAGTGTCTCTGCAGCTGTATATACTTGCTGCATTATGCACAAGAACTTCCCTCAGGCATCAGTATAGTTAATCAAATGTAATATTTCTTGCTTGTTTATTAAGTTGTTTTAGGTATTTTGTGTGTTCCACTTAATTTAGTGTAATTAGTCCTAGTTGACTCAGGTTTAGTTAGATTTTTCCTTCTGTTGTTCCTCTGCATCATGCTACTGTCATAAAATTTCAATGTCTTACCTAACTTAAGAGTTTTGTGCATTGTGTTTTGGAGAGAAAGAAATCATTACTTTTTTTCTTTAGATTCATCCACTGATTCTATCACCTATGACACATTCCCCCTGAATATTTGTTTGTTTATTTATGTATTTGCTTGGGGGATGGAATTAACAAACAGAAATAACTGAATGAATCAGGGTAGTGAAAAACATTTATAAACTTATCATTTTGGTATTGGTACGATCCTGTTCTGGTTAGTTAGCCGAGGGAGTAAATCATCCGGAGTTTCATCTCTCAATCTCCTCCTACACCCACTCAGCATCACAGTATGGACTCCCCAATGCAACTGATCTGCACGTATTTGTACTCTGGGAGGAAATTGAAGCCCCCATAGGAAAAACTCAAAGCCTACAGACATATGCACAAAACCAGGGGACATGCTCAGTTCTGCAGGCCTGGAAGTGTGAGAGAAGGCTATTTATTGAGTTTCCCCTCTGCCCCTGGTAAAGATGAAACATGCACAAGTCATTAAACACACATATACTTACATGAAAGTCTGACTGATACTGGAGCTTCCAGTGCCCGTAAACCAGGTACTGGGGTACTCCATTTCCTTCTTGATAATTAGCGCCATTGAAAAAAAAACGGTGCCTTTCCTAATATTAACTGACTCTCAGACAAATGTACTGCTTGAAGACCCTGCCACTATTCGCATTTTCCAGCAGGAGTCACAAATCTTCATTGCATTCAGTTTATTCTCAGATGAGCTCATGCATGTTTCTATGTGCATCTTTACACTTAAACAAATACAGCTAACCTCTGTTGTTATATTCCATATATATTTGTCGTGACTGGCCTTTTTTCTCAAATGATGGATTTCTGAAACTAAAACTGACAGTATTCTAAAATATTTATATTGCCACATCATCGACACATGTTCTAATATGACATAGCATTCCCCTGGACCATAGTGCGACTTAGAGACAAGATATAACATGCCCTTCACGGTAAAACACTAGATAGGTGCAACACTTAATGTCAACGTTGTCAATGTCAATGTTGACTTAATGTCAACGTTAAATTCATGGATTCGCAAATTAAGTAACACGGTTACAGTACAAAAACGAGCAGAGCTGTGTATGGCATGACTATCTCGCGGCGGCGACAAAATATGCTTATCCTTCTAATTATTCAGAAGAAAATATATTTGCAAGCACAGCCGTTCACGGCTTCCGTACAAAAAGCTGTCACTACGCTACAGGAAGAATACACGACCAATATAGGATTTACACAAGTCTGCTTCTTTTGTTTTATTTAGTAACAACTTTCACAAAAATTGACAGCAATACTGCTAAAAGTGCAGATCTGTTGCCAAATTAAATAAACAAAGAAATTAATCATAAAAATATTCAAAGTATATACAGCCAGGGGCGCCGCTAGCAATTTTGGGCCCTATGACAAAATATGAGGTTGGGCCCCCCTATCACACCCATTCAGATCTCTGGGGGCCCCTAAAGGGCGTGGGCCCTTAGAATTGTCCCAACTTTCCCCCCCTTAGCGGCGCCCCTGTATACAGCTAACCATTTCCAATCGAAAAGTACATACAAGTCTCCAATATAAGTTATACAATGGAGCGCAGATAAAACTTTTAAATAGTAATTAACCAAACTATATAAAGAATACAAGTTTGAATACAGGTAATTTGTATAAATTTTACTGTGTTCAGACTGAAAAATCAGCACCAGCCTTACACACATTGCAGTTCTGCTTTTTTCTTCTTTTAGCATAATTACCCGTTTCACGTTCACGAGGCAGAAGATCCCTGCAAATGTGAAAATTCACAAGTAACAGGCACCATTAACCTCAAGCCATAACAGTCTGCTAGCCTGAACAATAGCAAACTCTATGTATTACCAATTATTACGCAGGTTGTCACTTTATCAAATCATGACTGTTACTAAGAAGTGGGAGTGAAACGCGTGTCACGAGATCTCGCGATATTACAACATGACGAGATTTCTCGTTGGAGCGAAAAGCCGTTTCACGAATGCGCTGCAAATGAGCTGCTGTAAATATGTCGGCATCTGACTAAATTACTATAGTAGATACCCCAGACACTTTTGAATCTTTTGTGTGTCAGCATTTCGGGTGCCCGGCGGAAAATATAAATGGCGAAAGGGAGACAGACAAAACACGAACCATCTGTAAGGACTGTAGAAAGCTAATGCCGCACACAGCGGCTAATGCTACTACTAACTACTATGCAAAGCCATTTGCAGCACCATCATAGCTCTTTATTTAAATTCACTGCACCGGTGAAGAAAACATTTTTAAAAAAATGTTATGTTTATTATTGGGTGCTTTCCACTTCATGCACCCACATACAGCGCTAGCTTAAAGCAATGCATTCTGGTCCTGACGCAATGCATCATGGTTATATTTTTTATCGCCCGTTGCATTACGTCACCATGTCACATGGTACCAAAACTCCGCGAGAGCAAGACACATCAGGCAGCACCTCTTAGCAGGCTGCACAGGCTGGATCCGCCTCCATTACGACACAACTTTGCCCTTATTGGCTTAAGATTTTAGTTACATACATGACGTTTGTATATCTGCTATTTCTCCCGAGAAGCAGGTAAAGCGGTAACTGCTTTTCAATTAATTTACTTGGTAAAATTAAATTTAAATAAATGATATGAATATTGTAATAGTACTCGTGAGCTTTGTTTGTTGTTAGTTACTGTAATGTTGCGCTGCTTTATTTGTTTAATCGTCTTGTCTGTGAAGACATTCAAGTTAATCAAATAAGAACTGCACTTTACACTGTACATGACCATAAAAACTTTGAATCCTTGAAATAAATGTTTTTGATCTTTTCCTTGGCAGTTATCTTTTTACACAGGGCCTCTATGTACACAATAGTTATTTTTTTCACGACTAACAGTATGGATCAGGAGTTGGTTATTGTAAAAGAAGTAATGTGCATGCAGGTGATATTTGTATAGATTTATATTTACCCCTAGGTGATAAGTTTGACAGTCATTTCTTTTACCGTTTGGCCTCTCGGTTGAACATAATAGTGGCGCGAGCAGCTCCACTTGGTTTTTTAAAAATACTCAGCCATGAACTTTTGGTGAACTCAGGTGAATCCCTTCCTTCAGTAGTAAACCTTGGTAGTTTCAGCCGTTTACACATTGTCTCACTAAAAGGTTGATAATATATTTGTCCTTTTACATAGTGATAAAATATACGCGATAAAAATGTGAATATTCATAGATTCAGGACTAACAAAGTAGCTAACAGAAACTCAGACTAACAAAAGGTGCAAATACATACTCAGTTGGTTCCATTGTGTTGATTACATTATAATGTTTACATTGTAATGATTATATCATGGATATTTGGCATACTTTTTATAAAATCGTAATTCTTATATTCTGCGTTATATAGTGCTAAATAATATTCCATAGATGGATGGACTTTATTAATCCCCGTGGGGAAATTGTGTTTTTTATGTCTCCCTCAACTTACTCTTTGTGGAGTAAGTTGTCCGCGAAGTGCAGCTACCTGTTGGGGCGCCCAGGGAGCTGGGGGTTAAGGGCCTTGCTCAAGGACCCACAGACGTGCTGAGGCTGGGTTAGTTTCAACTGGTGACCTCATTACAGGCACAAGGACTGACCCCTGCCCCCCAACTGTGTATGAGTAGCATTTATGCTGTTTCTTGAGTGTGAGCTAGTACATAAACCAGCTAGTGCTCACCATTGCAAAAATACTCTAGCTTTCTGTCATACACATTTTTTTATTTTCTTACATTGTCCGTTTTTGTTCATAGTCTGTAATATTCTGAATAACGACAATGTAGAGGAAAAACAGATTAAATTCTCCTTGTTTGTAATTTCCCCATGTAATCCACTGCCTTGTGGTAAGAGGTGCAAAAGTCAGACGCGTTGAATGATGAGGATACGATATTGAGTTTAGTTCTTGAGAGGATTTATTCATATGATATTTTAACACACAGTACTTTGAACTGGTTTGTTTGGCGCAAAAGGGCCGATATGCAGACACCATCACACATGGCAAATACGGTCAATGACTGTTTCACTTTGCACCTTCAGCCCTGAGCCGCGTAATCTCAGCACCTTTAATAACAACCATTGCTGCCTCCTACAGGTGGGAATACACTTAGACAATAGTAAATATCACTAAGGCAGGCAAGTACCTCTCGTTTCAAGTGTTGCAATACTATATAACATTATATTATAAACAATAAATACGAATAAATAAAAACATTAAACAAATAAACATAATCAATAATATTCATGAATAATTATGCTTAATATACAAATAAAAGAATAGCTCCTGCAGATGATTTCAGATAACTACTGGAACAATGAGTTCTGGAGGGGAGCAAGCTCTGTTACATGCTATAGAAATGTTGATCTGATTCCTTTCATTATCAGATTGTTACCACTGTTAAAAACCACAGATATTGTATTCTGATTGTATGCATTTCCTTATTAGGGCATGTCAGTTACTTCTGTTAAAAAATCCGTTTATTCTGACGTCGTAAATTTCCTGATCAGAGTTTACCCTCTTTAAAGTGATGGAGGTCCACTTGTGCGAAAGATACATCGATATGCATATGAGATTTCGTTTGTGCCAAAAATATGTAAATAGCACACAGTCCATGTCGACTGAGCATGTGACAAAGAATTTTTCTGTGACAATTCTATTTTGTCAATGAGTTTGTCTGTGGAGCCCCTGAAGGGACCTAATGGTGTCCGCTAATTAGATACCCAGAAATAAACTGTGTGGCTCCTGCCCAAGCATTGCTGCCCAAACAGCAGCTTCCTCCTTATGCCACCGAGGGAGGAGTAGCCAGTGGTTCCCCTGCCCCTTCCCCTCTCCCCCCTGCAGACGAGGATCATAACCATTCAGCACCCGACTCTACCTCCTTCTCGGTGAAGAAGTGCCGTGGCGAAACACTCAGGCAGCAGGACGAGGTAGCAGAAATTCTTGCCCCTATGTTGGTATGTCCAAATCCTCAAGGGGGAGATAAGGTTTGCTCATCTGACACTGTAGATGAAGGAGTTGAACATAAGAACATAAGAACTATACAAACGAGACGAGGCCATTTGGCCCATCAAGCTCGCTTGGGGAGAACTAAACTAATAGCTCAGAGTCGTTAAAATCTTATCTAGCTCTGATTTAAAGGAACCCAAGGATTCAGCTTGCACTACATTATCAGGAAGACTATTCCATACTCTACACGCTGCGTAAAGAAGTGCTTCCTTAAATCCAGCTTGAAATGTTCTCCCGCTAATTTCCACCTATGGCCACGAGTTCGTGTATTTAAACTAATGCTGAAGTAACTATTTGGTTGAACAGCATCCAAACCTGTTAGAATCTTATATACCTGGATCATGTCCCCCCTCAATCTCCTTTGCTTGAGACTGAACAGATTTAGCTCAAGTAACCGTTCCTCGTATGACATTCCTCTAAGACCAGGAATCATTTTTGTGGCCCTACGCTGCACCTTTTCTAAGGCCACAATGTCCTTTTTAAGATATGGTGACCAAACCTGCACACAATATTCTAGGTGAGGTCTCACCAAGGAATTGTATAATCTTAGCATTACCTCCCTTGACTTAAACTCCACACACCTGGAGATATACCCCAACATCCTATTGGCCTTTTTTATTGCTTCCCCACACTGGCGAGAATGGGACATGGAAGCATCAACATACACACCAAGGTCTTTCTCATGATCAGCTACCTTTATTTCAGTGACACCCATGAAATACCTGTACTTTATATTTCTGCTCCCTAGATGGAGTACCTTATATTTATCGACGTTAAATTTCATCTGCCAGGTATCGGCCCAGTCACTAATTAAATCAAGATCCCGCTGTAGCTGCTGAGCCACTAATTCAGTATCTGCTACACCACCCACCTTGGTGTCATCTGCAAATTTCACCAGTTTACTGTATATATTGGTATCCATATCATTTATGTAAATTAGGAACAATAGTGGTCCTAAAATCGAACCCTGCGGTACCCCACTATGAACGCAAGCCCACTGTGAGTTGAAGGACATTGCCAGTGACCTGCTGGACCCCAGGCAGAACAGGCCTCACCATGCGACAGCCCTTCAGAGACTGGTCCTCCTGCGCATGGACTGGGGCATGATGCATCAGTTTAAACAGGAGCCTGGTAAATCCTGCGAGTGCTACACCAAGCGACTGATGGCAGCATTCTCCAACTACAGTGGGATGGACTCCACAACGGACCGAGAGTGTATGTGATGTAAAATACACTAAGATAGGTAAAAACTCTTTTGTGGACTAAGTAAAACAAACATTTTATGTTCTAGTTTTCTTAAAACTACTGAAACAAATAATTGGCTACACTGCAGTTCCGCTGTTTTGTTTGGCACCCCTGCATGTCGTGCATTGTGTGGAAAAAACCTGAAGGCTGAGGAATGTTACGTAACACAGCTAGAATGTAAAAACTCTCTCTGGTGTAATTCACTGCATAAAACCAATGGTGTTAAGTGTGATGTCTTCTTCATAACACTCCCTGATGTTTGTGTCCGTGACCATGAGATAGGGTGGGCTGCTTTTCTTCCTTCCTTTGACTAGTATTCCTCCTAAATTGTTCATCTGTATTTGCTGCATTGGTACTTGATGTGCGTGTGCCTTGTGTCACGATCGCCATTTAACGGGAGCGGCGGACGGGCAGGAAACAGGCAAGGCAGGCAGGATACGGGGATTTATTAGGAACACGGGGTGCAGGAAACATCTCACGCAGACGGACTTCAATGACGGACACTGAACTCTAGTAAGACATGAACTCAAATAGACAGGACTGATTGAAAATAATCGGACACAGCTGGGTACGATCAGGGAAGCACACGTGGATAATCAGGGGGCGTGGCACACACGGTGGTCAGACTGTCCGGGACCTCCTCGGGGACTAGGGCAGGAAAGTCTGGAGCTGGGTCAGGGACAGGAGTGGGGCCAGGAACAAGAGCCCCAGGGGGCACAGTCATTTGAGGCGGAGGGAGCGCCTCGGGCGTGGGCTCTGGGGCCGCAGGGGGCAGCGGAGGCGGCTGCTCAGGAGCTACGGGCAAAGCAGGCGGCGGCTGCTCGGGCTCTGGGGCCGCAGGGGGCAGCGGAGGCGGCTGCTCGGGCTGCGCAGGAGCTATGGGCGACGAAGGCAACTGCTCAGACGCTGTAGCAGGAACCCAGGACTTTATGCTCAGCCCACTGCTGTTAACTCCGATGACTCACAACTGAGCAGCAATGCACATTTCGAATTCCATCATCAACATCAGGCAGATGACAAGACTGTTGTGGGTCTCATCAATAAAAACGGTGACTCAGCATACAAAGAGGAAGTGTGATGACTATCGGACTGCTGCAGAGCCAACAACCTGTCTCTGAATGTTGACCAAAGAGATGGTTGTTGACGTTAGAAGAACACAAAACACAGAGTGACCACTCTCTGCTGCACATCGATGGCTCATCTGTGGAGATCGTAGAGAGTACCAGATTCCTTGTTGTCCATCTGGCGGAGAATCTCACCAGGTCCTTCAACATCAGCTCCATAGTAAGGAAAGCACAGCAGCACCTCTACTCTCCACGGAAGCTCAGAAAAGCCCATCTCCCATTCTCACACTCTATTGGGGAACTGTTGAAAGCACCCTGAGCAGCTGCATCACGGTCTGCTTTGAGAACTGTGTCGCCTCAGATCACAAGTCCCTACAACAGATAGTGATGACAGGTGAGAAAATCATTGGGAGTATCGTGTTAGAGAAATATGTACTTTTTTTATCATCATTTTGCTAGACGCTTAGAAACAACACCCTGCCGCAGCTTGATCTTAATTGAGCAATAACACGTCTCAAGAACTGTCGCTTGAATATTTCCACCCCATATATGGTGACAAACAATGTTCAATGTCAGTTGCATATCCTGTTTGTGTACCTCAATAAAAGACACTGCGAGGGGAGTTACTCTTTCGAAGTTGGCTGAGTTCGACTGAGAGGCTGACACCTCGAGGTCAGGACCGGGCTTCCCTTTGTAAGGAAAAGTGGTAAAAATGTCCCAAGGTTCTTGGTTGATCATTTGAATGCAGACAATGTTAGGAATTTATGATCATGGGGGAAGCCAGGGAGAGAATGGGGGTTCCAGTTGGCACCACTATGGTGATAAGGATAAGATAAGGTGATAAGAATTGAATTACAATGATCATAAAAGTCTCCACCCTGTCCTGTCCCGTCCCTGTCTCAGGATCCTCACACTCCAGGGGGTCACTCTTTATATGTAAATTCACTCACAACACCTACACACAACACCTTGGTGGGGAGGGCCTTTTTGGGTATAAAGGGGGGTGAAGAACTGTCTTCAATTTGTATCTGAGCTGCCTTTCAGTACCCGGTGTGTCTCTACACTGTATTACATTGTATTATTTTTGCTGTTCAATAAACCATCATTTTGCTGAAACTGCGGAGACTCTGCAAGTGGATTCCCTACACCTTGCAGCAAGTAAAACGTCATCACAGCTGTCTGCGTTGTTCTGTGTTCAGAGACTGGTTTGTTTCCAGCGCATCTTCAGAAGAAGATAACCCTAACATATCTCTCCCCTCCATCACAGATATTCACACCACACACTGCATCCGCAAAGCCACCACCATTGTGGATGACCCCACCCACCCCTCACATTATCGTTTCACCCTCCTGCCTTCTGGAAATAGGTCCCGGAGCATTCGGGCCTTTACAGCCAGACTCAAACAGCTTTATCCCCCATGCCGTCAGACTACTGAACTCTCAGGGACTAATCTGATACCACACACACATACACTCATTAACACACTTTATTATTTAACTACTATTTTTTATCTTATTGTCGCCATGTTTACAGTTACTTTTATTTATTTTTATTGCTACCTCATTGGACAACCAAACTGCGCCTTCTCAGTACTGGGTTTACTGTGCTGTTTGTGCTCGTTGGTGTCAGTTGTCCTCTCTTTTTGCACTGTCCTGCAATGTTTGCACAGTTTTTGCTCATTATGCACCATACAGTATGTTGCTAGGTTGGTATGTGTTAGTCTTCTGTTAATTTAAGTAGCACCTTGGTCCGAGGGAAACAGTTTCTTTTGTAACTGTACTATACTCAACTGTGTAAAGTTAAAAATAACATTAAAGACCTACTTGACTTTTACTGAACAGGTGCTAAAGTGAAATTACTTGCTTCTGGGAAAGAACTCCAGCTGAAATTCTGTACAACAATTATGGGAGACATATGGGAAGGACGCGGTGTCAGACCTGCCCCAGTGGGACGAATGTGGTTTTCCTAGTAACAGCAGCTTCAGTCCCAATCAGATAAGCCAGATGCGTCTGAAATTAGAGGAACGGGATCAGACTGGTTGCTCAGGGACTAATGTGGTAGAACTAAAACAGAGACAAATTGGACGGTGTTTCAATTGTGGGAAAATGAGACAAAGCAGGCAGAGGAGATGCGGGTGGCAAAGAAGCATGAGATAAGGAATGCAGAGAATGTGGATGAGGGTGAGACTCCTGTGAAAACTGTGTATTGAAAATTAGGGCCATAGTATTGTCATCCATCCTGTCAGGGTATGGAAATACACTGAGGGTAAATGGCCTAATGCAGGAAGTGTCTTAATCCTATAACATCCAGCTGATTCAGGCTGTGGGGGACAGTGTAGTACTGCACTCTTCTGGCTGGGACCTTGAATAAATGAATGAATGTTACATTTATACAGCCCTTTTCTAAGATACACAAAGAGCTTTACAGAAGCACTGGGGAGCCACTTCAACCCAAACGTGAGGCAGCAGGAGAGGGGGCCCAGGCAGAGAGAACAGCCAACAAGACGGGTGCTTCCACAGACAGGACGGGGGCCCCGGCAGACCAACGCTGACGACTCCTGGGACCAAGTCAACAGAGCAGCTGTCGTCATTGTGACTCACCCTCATACATCCATCCATTGTCTAAACCGCTTATGCTACTGGGTCGCGGGGGGTCCAGAGCCTATCCTGGCAGGATCTGTGCACGAGGCAGGGAACAACCCAGGACGGGGGGGCAGCTCATTGCAAGGCACATTCACACACCATTCACACACACATGCACTCCTACGGCCAATTTAGCAAGAGAGAACATGCAAACTCCCCACACATGTGACCCAGGCGGAGACTCGAACCTGAGTCCCAGTGGTGGGAGGTAACAGTGCTAATCACTGCACCACCAAGCAGCCCCACCCTCATACATGATTTCTGATTCTTGATTTTAATCCCCTTTTCTGTTTTTGGCAACATATAAAGTGCTGTGAATGTCACTGTCAGATTGTCATATCATCCTCCAGTTGTCCCTTGTCACCCTGGATGCACATTGAGTGTTTGCTAAATATTTTATCTTGTAGTGTTCCTGATTTTTTCCTGTGTTTTAATTTGCAATTCTCAAATTTCATGACTGGCATCCGTGGGGACGATTAATTAAACCTGTTAACTCTGCACTTCAATTTCAAACTGTTGGTAACATGTGTACATATTTTTGTCTGATCTTTTCACCACCAGGTGGCGATATAGCAACTCCAGAGTTATTGATGGCTAGAACAAAAAAAACACAGTAACACAGAGGTGTAGCTAAAAATTCTGGGCCCCTGACAGAATGTCACCTTGCGCCCTCTGTCGAATTTTACATTCTGTGAAAGAGATTTGTTGAGCCATCTTCCAATGTAATCCAATCCAGCTCTTTATTTGAAAAGCACTTTAAACAACCTTGTGGACCAAAGTGCTGCACAAAGGAATAAATAAAAACATTCACACACTTAAAAACGAAGTAAAAGAAATTTAATAAAAACCAAAACATTCAATGTGAGTAAAAGGCCATTAATAAAAATTTAAAAAAATCAATTAATTAATAAAGAAAAGGCTAAGATTAAAATAAGATTTACTATTAAAATTAACATCTCACAATGTGTCAAAGGTGAAGGAGAAGAGATTAGAAGAGATTTAAAAACGGACAGAGGGGATTCCTCTCTAATGTGAAAAGGCAAGTCATTCCACATTTTAGGAGCTGCGACTGCAAAGGCTCGATCCCCTCTAAGCTCACGCTGAGTCTTAGGAACCGTCAGGAACAGCTGATCAGCTGACCTGAGAGAGCGGGTGGGGGTGTAAGGGTGAAGCAGCTCACAGAGGTCAGATGGAGCAAGACCACTGAGGGCTTTAAAAGCAAATAACAGAATTTTAAAATGAATCCTAAAATGTACGGGCAGCCAGTGGAGTGAGGCTAAAATGGGGGAGACATGCTCATATTTCCATGTGCGGCAGCATTTTGAACCTTCTGGAGGTGAACAATAGTGGAGCCTCTAACCCCAACATAGAGGGCGTTACAGTGGTCCAAACTAGTAGTGACAAAAGAGTGGATTACTGTCTCAAAGTGCTGCCTAGAAAGAATTGGCTTTATTTTGGCCAACTGCCTCAATTGTAAAAAGCTTGACTTGACAACTAACCTTATCTGAGTGTCAAACTTAAGGTTGGTGTCGACTTTATGTGTGTGATGTGTGATGACTGGTTTACAATATTGTTCCAAGGAACCTAAAATTACAGTGGAGGTCAGAGGAGTGGAGTTACCAAAAACCAACACTTCTGTCCATTACCTCCCCACTTCCTTGTTAGTTACAATATTTGTTCTGCATTACTGTACTGCTTTGGAGCCTTTTGATATTAAGGTGAATAACACAGGTGAAAAATTAAGGTGAAAAAAGAGACAGATGCATTGACAGCAGTCGTGGCCACACTTTGGACTGGGAGTGTAAGAGCAAAGGAAACTGAATCCACTATGTTCTGTCCTGTAAATTTTTATTAAACACCACATGACACACATACGAGTCCTGTTTTAACTTTCAGGGCTGATGGTCTGCAGCCTGGCTTGTGTTCTACAGTGCAGCGCAGGTGCAGTCACTGTGCTGAGCCCGGCGTTATATTAATGACGCAGCCTTTCACACTGACCAGTGAGAAATAACCTTGAAAATGACTGTGCTCTTTGTGGTTCTCCTTTTTTCTTACCACCAAGCAAGAGACTAAACATATTTTCTACTTATCAGTTATCAGAAATCAGAAATGTCATGCAGTAATCAGAGGTTAGACAGCAAGAATGACTTTTGTATTTTTATCTTTTGTCAATCTTTTATCCAGCGACTACTAATTCTCATCGGGGTCTGGAGAGGGTGGGACCTGTCCCAGGAAGCACAGAGCACAGGCCTGCATGGGATGCCATTCCACACAAGCAAAAACAATTAAGATGGTCAGATTTGCCTCACTGTGTGATTTTGACTGAAAGATGAACTAAGCACAGTCTTGTGTGTATAAAAATGCGTAGATTCATTTAACTTTAACAATGAGATTCAGCAACATGACCTTATAGTGTTAATGATCGGTATCTTACTGGTATTAACTGAATTATGCAAAATTCTACATTATTCTATATTATTGCACCCAAATTGTTCATACTGACTAAATGTAATTACTGACATCCTGGACATACTGCTTTTTAGGTTTGAATTTAAAATGTTAGTAGACAAATTCATGCTGTCAATAACATCTCACTTGCTCACCCACTTTTAGATAAAAATACCCTTTGTGGTTTTTCTAGTGAAGCAGTGGGCCTGAGCTGAGGACCTGATGGTTGTGTGGTTTTCGCTCACTGAGAAGAGAGACACAAACACCCTGCTCTCAGTCGGTCAGTCTTCCTGTAAAATGCAGAGGTGAGACTGCTAGTGGAAAATTACTGACTGCAGCGTCAACAACACATATAAACAGCAGCACAAACAAAATGTTCCACAAATGCAGGACATCTGTATGCTTACAGCACACATCAGACACGCTGACCCTCAGCACTGAGCTCCTCCAGGCTCTGTGCTCTCCCTCTTCTCTTCAATTTCTACACAAATCACTGCTGCTCCAGTGAAGATCCTGAATTTTGCAGGTGATACTACTGTGTTTGCCATCATAACTGAAGGTGATGAGTCTGCCTACAGACTGGAAGTCGTACAGCTGACCATCCAGTTCTGAACTCACATTATCCCAAATGTCCACATGCTTAGACTCCTCTCATCATCAGGGAGGAGCGTCCCTTGGCACTGTAGAGTAGATGGATGAGAGCAGGCTGATAACAAGGCTGTCATCAATTTTATGTGACACCTCTCACCCCCCCAGCAGACTATGGAGGCCCGTAAGGGCAGCTCCTTCAGTAAGAGACTCAGACACCCGGCGTGTGACAGAACGGTACCGCAGGTCATTGGGCCCCACAGCAGTCAGGCTTTATAATCTGCACTCTGCTCATTGAACTTTTCCCCTGTTCACTGTCTTCTGATACAGTTTCTATCTGCTGCTGATCTGCAATATTGTTCCTCCTTATTCACTGATGTGCAGTGTTGCATTGAGCCAGTGCATTATGCCCTGTGTGGCAGCTTCCTTTGGGAGGCTAATATCTGGCACATGAGCAATAATGTTACATGCAATAGGATTGTGTATAAGTTAAGGATTGTGTATAAGTTAATTTTAATATTCCTATAATATTCCTCTGTATGTAATATATTCTTATTTTTTGTTTCTATTATTACCCTATATTTATATATACATCCATTTCTTTTACATTCATAATGATGTTGTTTGTTGTTTTGTGCCCCACTGCTCTTGTAACAAGCCTCAGTCTTGACTCTCCCTTTTAAGGTCTTGGCCTTAAATCACACTCGATATAGGTGGTGTCGTCCCCATCACCCTGACCAGGATACATGCTGTAAGATTAATGGATGGTGTTTATCTGTGTGATGAAAAAGAATGTGAATAAAACAAAAATGTACCATTATAAATGGGAGCCCTAGGATGTGTGGTGGTTAGAGATGTGGACTGATGAGAATTTTGCTTTTCTAAAGTTCTGTTGTGAAAACTGTACATTCCGTTCCATGTACAGTAGTGATATGTAGCAATCATGTGCTCCAGTCAAATGTCCAGCTGCATGAATAATAATGGTGGCTTGTTTGGATAAAATAACTTAGGCTGAATACTTGAAAGCGTGACCTGGGTGAGGTAGAGAGGAAACAGGGTCTTACAAGAAGCAGATATTGTTCTGTCTGTGTGGTTTTTACTCTTTGCAAAGTGAGTCCAGCACAGTGCAGTCAGTGGGTCAGTCTTCCTGAGCTGCATCTAACCAGTGGAAACATCTGCAGCACTGCAGAGAAGCACTCAGCAGACAAACAAACCCAAACAGCTTACAGCTGTATGTCACTTTTGGACAGAGGTGGACAAAGTACACAACTTCACTACTTGAGTTAAGTATAGATACTCCTCGTCAAATAATACTCAAAGTTTTTCAGTTAATTTTTTACTTCAGTTAAAGTACTGGAGTATTTGCATCTAAAAATACTTAAGTATTCAAAAGTACATTATGTTTTAAATGCAAGACATTTTTCAGAACCTAATGACTCCTGAACACCCCACTGAATACACTGACTGGCTTGTACATCTTGTAGAATAAAAAGCTTGTGGAATATGATACAATGACTATAGAAACACAACTGACATAACAAAAGTACAGCCATTGTCATTTTCATCTTATTTAACACCCCCCACCCCACTCACACAAAAGAGCATGGTAGTGTTCTTACAGAGCCGTAGCAGTGTGTGTGTGTGCATGTGTGCATGTGTGTTTGTGTGTGTGTGTGTCTATGTGTGTGTGTGTTTGTGTGTCTGTGTATGTTTGTGTGTGTGTCTATGTGTGTGTATGTTTGTGAGCCAAGTAACAAGACAGGGAGCAAGAAACAAAACTCCTCTTTCTTAATTATCCACATCGTTATTAACGACACAGGTATATATACAGGTACATATACAGGTACATGTATATACTCAAAAATACATCCAGAACACACAATTAAATGAAAAACGTAATTTAAGAACACTTGAAATTTTCATTCAGTTTCTTTCATCTGTTTAATATAATCGATCAGTCCCTGTGCGTTTGCCCCAAACCATTCAGCATGGTACACAAGGGAGACAAGTAAGCATGTGTGACATCAAAGAACTGATTGCAGCAACTCAGCCTTTCCACAACATTAAAGCCGCTTATTCCCCCCCATGCCATGAAGAAATAATCTCTGTGGCTCCCCTCTCCCCCTCCCTCAGCCCCCAGTCTGGCTTGAACATTTGCACTTCCAGTAAAAATGCGCCCCAAACACACTGACACCAAACTCAGCACCGGTGCTCCGTAAAATCCCGTGATTCAGTCTCAGAAGCACTGGCTCCCCTGCCCTCCTCTGAACATTATTAAAGCTACACCCTGAACACTCTGTGTGACTGACATGAATGAGAAGCATCTTTATTCATAATCTCTGTAGCGGAGGTCAGAATACAGAGTGTCATTATTCCCGTCTTTCTTCTGTCTCCTGGGTTTTGGCTTCTTAAGGTTCAGGGCAGCGTAATTCAGTGTGTCCTCGTCATGGCACTGTGGAGACAAAGATGGCAGAATTGGATGGATCAAATCGGTTTGCTATTACCTATTTTCACAAATAGCACTTAAAATGCTGATCCCAGGATGGAAATCAGTCTGAGGTTCATTTGTTTTACTGACGATTTGTAATTTGAAATATTTATTACATACTTGCTTGCGTGACCATTCCACTTTTGATATATCACTGTTCTTTTCATCTGTTTAAAATATATAACACATCAATATATTATTTAATTTCGCACGGTATCATACCGTGGTCAGATAACATTCCGAATTTTCAAGCAATCAACATCCTTTTTGTCTCAAAAATGAAAGTAAAAATGACTTCTGTCAATTTAAGTGTGCATGTTTGGATACGTGTCATTTGTTCTCATATATCATATATAATAAAATTGCTATAAAGGAGATCTTGGTAATAAAAGTTATTGATATGCAACTTATTGCAACATGTATATTTCAATAGATTTTGCAAAATATGAAAGATATAATACAAAAATGTAAATCTTACAGTACAAAAAGGTTTATATAAATAAGGTGAGATTTAATAATGGATTTTAAAACTGTATTACCTGCAAGAGTGGTTTTAATATGAAAATGTTATCTATCATAAAACAATTTTATATTTCTATAATTTGTTAAAATCTACATTTTGTCCTTCTGAGTGCATAAAGCCGGGCAGCGTACCTGCACAGTGTGTACAGGTCAGTTTACATCTTATACAAATGAGAGCAACGTTCAGAATAATGCTGCAAGATAAAACTATCAGCAAGCCAGAGTGAAGAGGATCCAGCAGCTTCTGAAAGCCTGTAACAAAGAGATAGATTTCAGCATAATGATATAGAGACACATTTCCCATTTGCTTACATTACATTAGTTAAAGATCAAATCGATAACACATTACAGCAGTTGTTTTGTAAATAGTCCATTTTTAACATGAACTTCTAGTATTTTGCATTTTAACAATTTATATTAATATTTGAAATAATTATTAAATTAGGCTCCGGACCCCCCGCGACCCAATAGGATAAGCGGTTTGGAAAATGGATGGATGGATGGATATTAATATTTGAAATAATTATTAAATTAGGCTCCGGACCCCCCGCGACCCAATAGGATAAGCGGTTTGGAAAATGGATGGATGGATGGATAATTATTAAATTAACATCTGTGTAATTTAATTTAAGCACTTAAATTAGAAAATTCATTACATTAAAAAAAGAAATAAATGTCTTAATAGCAGAATAAGCTAAATAAAACTTTGAAGCAGATATACTCTCCACACTGGGTGCTACCATCTATATCCAGCTGTGTGCCGTTCCCAAACAGCATCTCCCCACACTGGGTGTTACCATCTATATCCAGCTATGTGCCGTTCCCAAACAGCATCTCCCCACACATGGCCACAGCGCAGTAGTAAGTCCCAGCATCGGAGAGGCTGAGGTTCCCCTTGGGGAGGCTGTAGACGCAGCTCCGTGTAGGAGATCCAGCCTCAGGGCTCTTCTCACACTCATCACTGCTGTTTCCATGGCTGTAAATGACTCCAGGAAGGGATTCTCCTGATCCATGTCTGAACCAGTAAACACTGTGTTCTCCTGCACAGCTCCCAGTCTCTATCGTACACTGCAGGCTCACAGAGTCTCCTGGCTGCAATGTGTCAGACACAGGCTGCTGTACCACAGTCCTGCTGTTGGAGTCTTTACCTGAAAAGCAAAATAGTCATGATGACAGCCCTTTGAGAATAACAATGGAAAATACAGATCCTCAAAAATTGTTCTTACAGATTTTTGGGAACTGAATCGATGTTCTTCTAGCCATCCAAGAAATCAGTAACTTCTTGGAGAACAGCTGACATTCTTCTCTCTTTTTATTGTATTACTGCTTATTAGTATATATCAGGTAACACTATACATTAACTGCACCTACATAATACCTAAATAAAAATTATATGATAATAACAAACATTATAATCATATAATGTCTTGTATTAATGTATGAAGGTAGATGAATATAATTAATTTCAATTCAAAGAAATGAAGTGTGTAAAGTGTACTTTATATTTTCATGATTTTCGTGACTTTACATTTGGTTTATGTTGCCCCTTTTCCACAGGAAGGTATTTATTGTTTTTGCATATTTAGCTCTTGATGTGTTTTGGTATTTTTGAGCATTTTGCTGTAGTACCTGCATAATTTAATTCAAGAGCCGAAGAGCTGTTTGCCCATTACTAGTTTGTCTATCTTTTAACATTAAAGAAAAAGTATACATAGTAAAAGGAATTACTTGGTTTCGTAGTTCCTCCTATTTATTTTCTTATGCACACAAAAGTAAGTTTTTCCGTTCAACCATAGCACTACAGCGAAAAGCAAAACGTCATGGCAAATACAATTATGCTTTATTCCAATACACATTGCTAATTTTTCATTATTATTACATTTATTCAGCATAATATCTTCAAAGGTTTCATGATTTAATTTGCAATCTTCTGGCCTGAAATCTTTTCCTGCTACACTGAAGACTCTCTCAGCGTGTGCAGAGAAAGCTGCAGCCAAAGGGTTGGCATCCTCTGATAAACATGGTTGGTTCAGGTATCGGTGACATTATGTGAACCTTTCATGGCAGGAATAGGGACTAGTTTGACTTTTGATGCAGGAAAAGTGTTTGGGACGTTTCTTAGGTTAGAAACTGCCGTCACTGCAGCCAACACTGACTTTTAAGGAGAGACACTCAGCTCTTCCTATGAGCAGATCCACCATGGTGCACAAAATGACAGTATAATTATTATTTTAGGTGACACTTCAAATGTTGCATTATTTCATTCTTTACAAAACGACATTTTTATAACAATGATGTATAACAATGTTAATGTGTTTATGTATAATTCATATTTAAATTAAAGTTCATATTTTAGTTAAAAGCTACACCTACAGTACGTATATGAACTTGAATTTGAATCCAAACCCTTTTTCGTTCTTCTTCTTTAAATTCAAATATAAATTTCAATGCCACAACCTGTTTTCAACCACAATTCAAATGTAATTCAGATTAACAAAATGAACTGAAATTCAAGTTCATATATGTATTCAAAATCCTGAATTTTAGGATACGTATTTGAGAATTTCATTCTCAAATCAGTTCTGAATGGTGCACATCCCTAGTTCATATGTTAAATCATGCATTTTTTTTTTCAGAGTGAATACACACTGACTGCTCAGATAAATAACGTCAAAAATAATTTTCTTTTGTTGCTTAAGATTTTTGCACAGTCCTATACTGTATATAACAACTCAAACATTTTTTTATGTTATTTGTTTTAAAGAGGCTGCAATGTGTAACATTAACATCTGTATAAAGAGAAGGTTAGGCTTTTGGCTGACAGCAAGCAAAATGCAACAAATTGTATAATAATAATAATAATAATAATAATAATGAATGATTTTTGTTTGATGTTTAGAAAAACATTTATGGAACAAAGCAGACAATAAGGTATCTTTGCTAATTTTATATTGACAAACAACTAAACTGTCAAAATTATTTTGCAGGGAATAATCTTACTGACATTATAATAAAGCAAATATGAAAATAGTTGGAATCTCATTTACCTGTGATTATGACAAAGGTTCCATTCCCGAAGGTGACCTCATGAAGAAACACAGCAGCACAATAATACACTGCAGAATCTGACGGCTCCACGTTAGAAATAGTGAGGTTAAAACTCCCCTCTGCATTCAGTAAGGAGTAACGTTTTATGCTTTTATATTCCTTGTAAAATTCACCAGGTACGTAGAGAAGTGCTTTCGCCATGGGCTGGGGCTTCCGACCAACAGCTTGCTTAAACAAAGTAACAAAAGTTGTTTCTCCTTGACAGAAGCATGTCAGGGTCACACTGTCTCCAAGCTGAACCCTCATCAGGTGACTGGGCTGAACAACATCTGTAGTCAGTGCAGTGTCTGCAAAAACAGAAAAACAAAAAAAATCATAATCAAATAAGACATATAATAGTAATCTAAATAACTATTAACTATGATGCAGATTAAATGGCCAAATTCCACTGATCACATCATACAGATAAATGAAAATATTAAAATCCCAAAATAATTTATATTATAGGGCCTTACTAATGAAAATGAGAAGACCAAAGAGTCTGAACATTTTTGTGCTTCCACTGTTTAGAATAAACTGCTCTGCTGCTAAGTGAGAGATCATGGTCGTGGTCGGGATGAAAGGGCAGGAAACAGAGAGGAAACAGAGAGACACACATCAGGCTGATCTGATTGGCTGTTCACATGGGAACTTAAGTAACAGTGAAAAAGCATTTTAATGTGCACTTACATGACGTTTATTAATTTACTCCTTAACATCCAGTTAAAATGAGAACAATTAGATAAACAGGAGCAGATACTGAGCATATAAAGTTCTTTGTACAGAGTGCTGAGATACTGTGGGAGAGCATTTGCTAATCATCTCTCTCAGACAAGCTCAGCACAGTATGAGTCTGTTATCTATCTGATATTAGACAGTCTCTCATACAGTAATAATAATTGATACTTTATTGGTCCCTGTGGAGAAATTGTCTTAACTTCTCTCTCAACTTGCTCTCTTTTTTTTAGAGTAAACAGAGTAAGTTGTCTGCGAAGGGCAGCCACCCATAGTGATGCCCAGTGAGCTGGGGGTTAAGGGCCTCGCTCAAGGACGCAGAGATGTGCTGTGGCTGGGTTTGAACCAGCGACCATCTTATTACAAGCACACAGGCATTAGATATTCTAATCACACTTAAAAGGCAGATTAAATGTTCTTTCCACCATGCAAACAGAATGTAAATTGTAGCTTTACTGCTTAGATTTACATTCACACATTTGCATTTAAAACAAGCATTTTAAGTGATGTACATGAGAGTAAATGGTGAATCAGTTTATTTGCCACTCTACACATTACATTGGCGCCCATTATAAGTAACTGTACAGTGACATTGCAGTTCCTCAGTTGCTTTGATGCATTTCTGGAATCACCCTTAACATCTGCAAAACTGTAAGTGCATTTCCCAAAACAATTCGTGCAAACAGCACCACACAGATGGACTGTCTACAAAAAAAGTCATAGAGGCCACCAGCAGCCCGAATACCACACCGTAAGGCCGTATGTTAGGATGCTCTCTATGGCAGAGCGGTAGGAGGCCACCAGCAGCCCGCATACCAGACCGTAAGGCAGCATGTTAGGATGCTCTCTATGGCAGAGCAGTTGAAGGTCCCGATCAAGAAATCCGACAAGTTTCCCCAATAAGCCAGTAACCCCGCTTCATAGAACAGGCCACAGGACTGGTTTTGGTGAGATAGTCCGAGTAGTAGGTAGAAATCAGGATGGAGACTGAGTGTGGGTCTAACAGGTGAGCAGATGTAGGACAGAATGTAGAGCCCTCTGGTGGAGTGCCTGTGCATGACTGAATGTATGGTTTGGGTCTGATGGTCTGAATAGTTGGTAGAAATAGGCACCTTCCTACCTGATGTGGTAGGTCTAGATAAGGGGTCACCAACATGGTGCCCCAAGGATGCCCCCAATGACCACATGAGTTGCCCGTGGACCTGTTCTATAAAATAGCACAACTCACCAGCGAACATCATCTAAAATTTTATTTTGTCCTGTTTCTAATCTATCACATTTGCATTTATATAGATTTGAAATTGAATATAAAAAAGCATTTAAAACATGTTTATCATGCATGAAGTTTAGACATGTTTAGGAGGGCGTTTAAAACTGATATCAAACTTCGTATGGCTCAGTACCCGTGAAGTAGCTCTCCGTTTTAAAAAGGTTGGTGACCCCTGGTCTAGATCTTGCAAGTTTGTTTGTACTGGCTGTGTGAACATACTGTAGCACTGTTAAGAATATGCAACACAGCCTGAGTTGGGGATCTGCTGTATGCATCAGTAATATAATGCTTTGTCCTTTTCTAGGCTGTTCATTAAGACATAAAGCCTGAAAGTTTTCTGAATGGCATTAATGAAATTGAGCACTGCCCCCACCTGCTGGCCAATTTATTAAAACATTGAAATCGCTGTCTGCACAGGCTGACGTGTCATTTAAGTCTGATAATTTTCTATGAGTCAAACGGCAAGAAAATGACAAGAAGTTAAAAACATGGAGTTAGATGAAGGAGAAAAGATTACAAATTTGAAGATTATGAAATCAGGACATGTCAGCTAAGTCAGCCAAGGTGGGTCTTAAACATATGGACGGAAGTATGAGCGCTAAACTTAAACGGGTTCACTTGTAACCGCTGCCACCAAATTTCGTTAAATTGCTGGGGAGGTCCAGATACATGAGACAGGAATAGAAGGATTATTCTTTATTAATATACAGACGAGGGTTACAACCCTCCCTAGGGCAATAGAAGGGGATACCTGCCACGGGACATTCTAAAACGCTTAATGTGAAAATGCGTAACGCAACTTAATGTATTAAAACAGTCACCACAAATCACCAAATTTCTCGCGAATGTATCTGGCCATAAAGACTTACCTGACAAGAAATCAAAACCGAAATGCTAGGAATATGGACTTTAAGCCTTTTCTTTATGGGCGTCAATGGAGGGGAAAACGCTTGACGTAAGATGAAGTCCATATTCCTAGCATTTCGGTTTTGATTTCTTCCCTGGCATGGGTGACGGGTACACCACGTTCCCAAAGCCACGTTAGCCTCGAGCGAACTGCCCGGAGAAACCGCTCACACCAGCGCTGCAACCCGATCTCCTCCCCTTTTAAACACACATTTCTATGGCGTTAAATTAGTGCCAAAAGTCGTGCGCATAAAAACAGAAAATCCATGCTCTCTACGCGCTCGCGATTGCACAGCACTCACTCACTCGCTCGCCGTTAAATTAGGGCCAAAAGTCGAACCACGCGCGTGCGTGTGCTCGAGTGCTGAAAACCCATCCCCTCTACGCGCTCGCGTCTGCACAGCACTCGCTCGCTCGAATTTCCCGCTTCGTCTTACCGTATATAAAAGAATGGGCCAATGTACGGTAAATTGCATTGTGAATAAAATTTCTTAATACAACATCACAAAGCCAATTTAATAAATTCAAATCCTGGGAAGAACGCTCCTCAGATATTAGTTCTCGGGTTAGTGTTAGCAGACTATAGGCGAAACCACCTTAAGTGCTATCTGTTAATGTTTATTAAATTAGCATTAAAATGGAGAGGTTTATAATATCTTTTGTCCTTGTAGCTGCTAAATACACTCATTATTAAAGCCATAAAGTTGTCTGCCTACTACATTGGAATCTCCACTGAGTAAGTGTTTTTGATGGATTTTATTTAACTTTATTATACTCTGGTCCTTAGATCTAATGTCATACTTCTTCACTTATATTGTTTGTGAAAAGGTTTACCACGGTCAAACAGAGCAGCCACTACATCATCATACATGAACAAGCACCTCACAAAACAAAAACATTTCATTTTCATAATTAAAACTTTTGAATGGTAGGCCTAGTGTGTGGATCAGAGACAAGATCTTGACACCTCATTAACTATAATTTGTTCTGTGAACAGCTCAGATACCACCTTCTCGAAAGTCTTCTGCATAAAATAGAAATAGGATTCAGCGCGACTCCACTAAATTTGGATTACCTGGAGTTCCTTTGTCATCAGGAGCTGTATCTTCTGCAGGCCCTGTCTAATCACATTGAAGTACCTCCTGCTATCACCCTGGCTTTGCAAGAGCTCTTTGACCTTGTGAGGGCACATCTGGAACGTCCAGCCCCATGTGTCACACAGGAAGTCGCTGCCACCAATAGACGACCCAAGATTTTGATTGAAGAACAATGTTTGAAAGAAATGCTCCATACTCAACTTCCTGTGCCTTGCATAGCCACACTGATGGGTGTTTCAAGAAGAACAATCTTAAGAAGAATAAAAGAGTATGAGCTCTGTGTTAGGGAACTTGACAATTTGGTTTCTTCTGTCAAGAATGATCTACCAAATGCAGGCTACAGGATAGTCAATGCAGGCTGCAGTCAATGGGCTACAGGGTTCGGTGGAGAAGAGTTGCAGCCTCCATGCATAGGGTTGATTCCATGCGCATCATATAAAGGTTGTCAAGTCTTGGCTGTGTTGTACGCAGAATGTACCAGGGCCTTTGTCTCTAGTACACGTGGACACAAACCACAAGTTGATCCGGTTTGTATTACCAGCAAATTTATTTGGAGTAAACCCTGGGTGGATTGGTGTGAGGTGGTGGTGGGGCTTTGGAGAAGATTTCCTGCCGATCAACACTAGCAACTTATATCTATCTGTCATGGAGGTCTCGGGACTCACAGATATTCAGAGACATGTGGATAGTTTACCAGTGGTTTTCAGCAGGAAATAGTTATTACTACAAATTGTCACCCCCCCCCCCCCGCCCCCCACAGAAACTGGATCTGGCTATAGTGGGAAAATCTTTTTTTTTTTTTATTTGTGAGAACTTGAAAGCAAAACAAAACTTGGAAAAAATATATGCTCATTCACCAATTTTCTAATCTGGGGTCTAAAGTGGTCAGGCTTGCAAGTGTATTTGGTTATTTGTCTATCCTAGCCTGTTGCAGTGTATATTTCCTGTATATTTTGCATGTAAAAAATGTTGTTTGTTATGTCAGTGCTTAATATTATCATGTAGTCTTCATGAACTTTCTTCATCTTGGCCAGGGACTGCATTTGAAAAGTAGCCACTTGACTAAAATTGGCACATTTTCAGAAATGCCAGCAACAATACTGATAATGAACACCCCTCTAACTGACTCTCAGTTGGTTTAGAAAAAAGACTTTTAAGAGAAAAGAAAGCCTTCCTTTGGTTTTGCATTTTTCTCTTTTTTGTTGGCTGTGCACAATATATTAGAAGAATACCTTACAATTATATTAGTTAAGAAATAACAGATTGCGTATATACAATATTAAGGTGATGACAACAACCCTCACTGTCTCTAGGTGCTGCTTCAGACAGGGCATTCTGCAGCAGGGACACCACCCGTCGTGCAGCATCCAGCAAATCTCCCTATCACAACAGCCCACATAACAGAATAACATTAGTGTATGATTCAGTAGGGCTAGTCCAGGTCTGGAAAGTAGTTGGGCCAGATTTTTAAACCAAGAAATTTAGCTGGGCCAGACATTTTCAGCGGCCCAGTAAGCAACAGGTAATGGCATTTTAAACAAACACAAATCAAGGTACATTATTTTAAAAAACTACAACTGAACAGAATCTGAGAGCAATATTTTTTTTCACTTCTGAAATGAGAAAAATATTTTGGTCGTATCTGACCTAGACGCATCCCAAAGAAAAAAAATGCCTATTAGATGGTAAACAGACATAAAGAAAAAGGGAAAAATCGTCTATAATCATCATCCGCTTATACTGTGGTGATCCATTTCACCCACACAGGCATGATCACCATTAGCGGTTTCCACATTATTGTCGAGGTGACTATTCACTTTACCTCTGCTTTCTCCGACATCTTCCTGATTCTGCCGCCAACAAGGGGCTCATAGGGTGGAGACTGAGGGTGTTAAACAGACCAATCTTTTGTCACTGAATGCAACAAATAATGTATTTATCTGTCAAAAGTCCAGCACCAGGAAAAGCAACAGAGTGACAGTAGAAACTGTAATAATAATGGAAGTGCGCCGCCCTACAGGGAAGGAGGAGTGATGGGAGTCCCGGTGGTGGCTAAGCGCGCGTGGGGAGAGGCGTCGTACTGTGAGGCTTCATGAACTTCCGATGGGGCAGTGCTGTCATACAGCGGGGAGCCTGAGAGGGGCACTGTGGCCGGGTGCGAGAGCCCTGGGTAATGAGTTGTAGAGCTGCGCAGTGTCACGATCGGGTACAAGCAGGCAGGCGATCGTGCGGGCAAGGCGTGCAAGGAGCAAGCGGACAGGCAAAAACGGGAGTTTAATTAGGAAGCGCGGACGGGGAAACATCTCACGCATACAAACATCAATGACAGACACTGGACTCAGGTAAGACACGGACTGAAATACACAGGACTGAGCAAATTAACTAGATACAGCTGGGTACAAATCGGGAGAAAACACGTGGGTAATCAGGGGGCGTGGCACACAGGAGGAGCGGACGAGCCGGGCATGACACGCAGGAACTGAGAGCCCAAGCTGTTGGACATTCCACTGGACTAGGAGACTGGGGTGAGTGAGGAGGAGCTCATTGACCACAAACTGGGATACTGGCTGTGTGTGAGCAATGGGGTGGAGATTAAGGAAAGACGTTAAATCAGCATGCAGTGTTGCCTGGAAACAACAACAAATATACTAGTGTCACTGTACTAAAACAATATCAAAATAATGCCTATTTTTTATTCATTTTACTTGTAGAGTGCAAAGTACAAAGGAAAACAAAGAGTAACTATGGCGAAATAAATCAAAGCATGTCCCAGAATGATGGGCCTGAATGGATCAGGACAGAAGAAGGCGAAAGTCCTGTTAACGAGGTGAGACGATGCAGACACAGGCCAGGATGTGGGTATAGGCGAGAACAAGAGGGAAGACGGGGGCCCGAGACTCAGCATGGGGACAGGTGGGGGAGGGGAGGCACGGGCTCACCTGGAGCTGCTCCCGGAGGTGCCGCTATGACTCATGGGTAACATGCCGGAATGGGACGGCACCTGTAGGCTGGACCAGTTGTCATGGGAGGGCAACATGGACAGACAGGTAGACGAGCTGTCTGAATAAGCAGCTGCAAGTATAAAACAATAAATGAAGCAGGTATGTGGTGGGCAGTGTTACAGCGTCCTTAATATGGTCAATACAGAAAAGGCATGTTATCATGTTATGTATATACTGCCTCCAGTTACTTAATGCCTAACTTTAATACATTGATTGATTTGTTCACTGCTGCAGCCTGTGTCAACTTTCCTTTCAGACAGATGTAAAGTCCATTCTGTTTTTGTTCTGTGTAGTTTTTTTTGAACAGCATATGGCTGAATTCTGTTAAACCTCAGACTGAAGAAAATTGTGTTAATTGAAAAGCAAATATCAAAAACTCAGTCTGCAGGAATGTTTTTCTAAATATTTCTGTGGACTTTTGGAAATTTCACGAAATTCCATTGCTCCATTACATAAACACTGAGTGAGATTTCATTCCCATTACTGCAACGTATGAAGAGGATTATGACTTATTACTTTAGGTTATCGGACTGAGTGAGTTTTGGAAATTTGCTCTTCGATAACTGAAGCAGTGCTGTGAATGCAGAGGTTATATGCGTCGCATATCAACAGAACTGTATGTTTATGTCTTGTCTTAATTATTTTGATTAAATGTCTAACTATTCCCAATATGTGTGAACATACTTGGCCAAATAAAGCTGATTCTGATTCAGTCAGAGGGTAATCGTCGGTGTGCTGTACTATCGTGGTGACCCACACAGAGAGCTTAGGACCATGATTTCAGTGTGTGCTTGTGTGAGGGGACAGGCAGGGCGGCGGCTCACTGGGTGATGCACTCCTGTGGGTATAGGGGCTGGGATAGGGGGCGGAGCAGTTACTCCTCAAGGAGGAGTAACAGTCACAGCCGTGGGGGGAGGAGAGGGAGAGGGTGCTCCCAAACTGGGGGTGTGGGTTTGATGAAGAGCAGAGAGACCCTGAGCCTGGGATGAACCAGCTGCCTACTGAAACGAAAGCGGATAAAGACAGAAACTAGAACCTCAAACTAAACAACACAAACAACAATATCAAGTTATATTCAATCATTAAACCGTTATATATTTAATCTAAACAATAGTAATAAATATCGTTCCGATTCAAAATATCATTTACGGGTGAATCTTATGACTTGCATTGGGAAACAGGAAACGGGCCAAGCTGCAGGGCCAGTTCAAAGGCATAGTGCGAGGCGCCCAGAAAGGGGGCGAGGTCTGGGCGGAGTCAGCTAAAGAAGAAAAAGGCCTGACCTTTTTCTGGATGCTGTGGACTGTGTTTGTGTGTGAGCTGCAGCTGCATGTTCCTTACATTTTTTTTATTAACACCAGCACCGTGAGGTTTGGCCTGGACTGGGTCCTGTCCTGCATGGTTGAAGACATGTTGACTGATGGTCAGCCCGTGTTCTGTTGGATCCCACAGAAAGGAAATGGGAATCCCGTTTGGATCGGATGCTGACAGTTGAAAAAAAACTCATGTCTGTGTGTTATGAAAGAATATCAATAAATGTTTCCGAAAGGGGATGACTCATTTGGTAATTATTTACGGCTTATGTTATGGCTGAGAAATTTACAGTCTTTACTAAAGTCTGACTTCTTTCGAGTCACCTTTAATATAGATTGGACACTCTCTATGCTATGTACAATACTTATATAGATGGTACATGTTTACTTGCTTGCACAGATGGTTGATTAGGTAATTAGTGTAAGTGTGTGTGTGTGTGTGTGTGTGTGTCCAATCGCATGTATGTCCAAGGTCCATAGTAAGTAATATACACTGATCAAGAGATGCCTGAAAGTGGATGAAAGAGGACATTAGTGGGTGTATCACTTAGTGTAACGGGTGCAGGAAAATGAGCAGGACTGCAAGCCATATAATGACCCACTGTCCTTATCTAGCTCTTAATACAGTATGCATACAGTGATGTATCTACAATGGACAGCTACTATAAGCAGATAGCACAGTACAGGTGCTTAATCTGTATGCTATTTCCATCCATCCATTGTCCAAACCGCTTATCCTACTGGGTCACAGGGGGTCCGGAGTCTATCCCGGAATCAATGGGCACGAGGCAGGGAAGAACCCAGGATGGGGGGCCAGCCCATCACAGCTCACACTCACACACCATTCACTCACACATGCACACCTACGGTAAATTTAGCTACTCCAATTAGCCTCAGCATGTTTTTGGACTGTGGGGGGAAACCGGAGGAAACTAGCAGCTTTGTGTGGTAATTGTTTGTATTAAAAATACATTGGATCAAGTCAAATTATTTTTATGAAGAATTAACATCTAAAAGCTGCTAGTAGACCGTGGGAAAATAATTTTTCTATTTTCTTGCTGCCATCTCGTGGCCAAAAGTAGGTATTGCAATTTCCATCATATGTAAGAGGGCCTGCCCATCAGAGTAATGTACATCCTGTGACATGTATTGACTATCAAGACAAACTGAAACACGGTGTATTAGGCTGTCAATGAGTACTGGACTAGGGTGAAAAACTGCCTGATAATCTACCTATTAACTAGAAGAGTACAAACTGGAGACGGATCCCCTAATACAGAGGGATTAACGTCTGTGCCACATCCAGAACCATTCAGTGTAGGAGTCTGGTGGTTCTACTGGATACTGACAAGTACCCAGCCCCTTTGTTCCCTCTGATAATCATCAGTCCTCCTCTGAATGCCTTCACCACTCTATTCCTGAATAGGTACACATTTAAATATGCTAGCAAGATCAAGGTATTGGGATAACTGTTAGGTTCGCTGTTCAGAGAGTTGCAGTGAAAACCATCATACACAGTGGCCCTTTCTGGATAAGATTACCTCCCTCTGATCTAACAGGTCAAGATCAAAGCAAGGTGCATTGCAATGTCTGACACCCAGCACACTACAGCATATAAAATACAGGTATCCATCGCCTTCCGCATTTGGAACCAGGACCACTTGTTGCAAGTCAATTTGGGCGTATCTCAAGTTATACGAGAGAGGCAAGACATTAAGGACAGTATACACAGTACTGAAATAATAATGTACATATTAAACCACAGCACTTAATAAACAGATACTGCACTTACATTTCACAAAAAAAAAATAAAGCACAGATTGCACTAAGAAATCAAAAGATGCATGTGCTAGCAAACAGTGGGAGCTGAGGAAGAAGCAGTGGTGAAATACTTTATTGTACAGTACAGTAAGTTTCTTTTTATAGAATGAAATAGCATACAGGGGGCGGCATGGTGGTGCAGTGGTTAGCACTGTTGCCTCACACCTCTGGGACCCGGGTTCGAGTCTCTGCCTGGGTCACATGGGTGTGGAGTTTGCATGTTCTCCCCGTGTCGTCGTGGGGTTTCCTCCGGGTACTCCGGTTTCCCCCCACAGTCCAAAAACATGCTGAGGCTAATTGGAGTTGCTGAATTGCCCGTAGGTGTGCATGTGTGAGTGAATGGTGTGTGAGTGTGAGCTGTGATGGGCTGGCCCCCCATCCTGGGTTCTTCCCTGCCTCGTGCCCATTGATTCCGGGATAGACTCCGGACCCCCTGTGACCCAGTAGGATAAGCGGTTTGGACAATGGATGGATGGATGGATGCTGAGGCTAACTGGAGTTACTAAATTGCCCGTAGGTATGCATGTATGAGTGAATAGTGTGTGAGTGTGCCCTGTGATGGGCTGGCTCCCCATCCTGGGTTGTTCCCTGCCTCGTGCCCATTGCTTCCGGGATAGGCTCCAGACCCCCCACGACCCAGTAGGATAAGCGGTTTGGACAATGGATGGATGGATGGAAACAGCATACAGATCTTATAAGCACCTGTACTGTGCTATCTGCTCATAGTAGCTGTCCATTGTAGATACATCACTGTATGCATACTGTATTAAGAGCTAGACAAGGGTCATTATATGGCTTGCAGTCCTGCTCATTTTCCTGCACGCGTTACACTAAGTGATGCACCCACTAATGTCCTCTTTTATCCACTTTCGGGCATCTCTTGATCAGTGTATATTATTTACTATGGACCTTGGACATACATGCGATTGAACACACACACACACTTACACTAATTACCTAATCATCCATCTGTGCAAGCAGGTAAACATTTACCATCTATGTAAGTATTGCACATTGCATAGAGAGTGTCCAATCTATATTAAAGGTGACTCAAAAGAAGTCAGACTTCAGTAAAGACTGTAAATTGGCAGCCATAACATAAGCCGTAAATAATTACCAAATGAGTCATCCCCTTTCGGAAACATTTATTGATATTCTTTCATAACACACAGACATGAGTTTTTTTTCAACTGTCAGCATCCTTCTCGATTGTCAGAAGCTCTGCGCTAGAGGGAGGTTTACTGGTCTTATACTCTTCTGGCACCTTGTGTGATTCCTGACTTGGGACATCAGTTTGGCTCCTTCTGTATGTGGTTTACATTGTATTTGTTCTTTAAAGTTGCCCCTTCAGAATTAGACAGTGTAACCAGCTTGCCACATATTGCCTGGATGACATAAGGTCCGGTAAAATCCGGTTCCGTTCTTCCTCCTTTCCGTCCCCGCTTCCTCATGTTGAACAGAAGCGCCTCATCTCCAACATGATAAACTGTGTTTTGGTACCTCTTTTGTATTCGTTTACCACATGCCTGCTTCTGTTTTTCCTGTTACTAGGAGATGTTTTCAGCTGTTGTTGCTTATTGTCTCAACTACTTTATTTTTTTCATCAAAAAACGTGCCGTAGCTTTTCTCATCGGGAAGAATAATTGTGGAAAGCTGAAGTGGAAAAACATTCATAGCAAATTATTATTATTCACAGATCATTATAAAGAGTCATTTTCTAAAAGCATTAAGAACAATGTAATTTGCTGTTTCAAGATATGTTTTTAAATAACTACTTGTCAGTCATAAGAAACTCTTCAACACACATGATCCGATCTTGCCACAAATCATTTTTAATCTCACTTTTGTTGCCAGCAGTTCAGACATTAATGGCTGTGTGTTGAGTTATTTTGAGGGGACATCAAATTTACACCATTATACAAGCTGTACACTGATTACTTTACATTCTATCAGAGTTTCATATCTTTAACGTTGTCCCTTGAAAAGATATAATAAAATATTTACAAAAATGTGTGGGGTGTACTCACTTTTGTGAGATACTGTATATTAAGGGATTGATTGTCAATAATATCAGTAATTCCTGATGTAATGTTAAAAGAATAGAGCCTGTCTCACACAGTTCTAAAACAACCTCAAAAACAGACTTACCATTTTATGTCATCATTCGTTTTCTCATCCAGGCCATTGGTTTGGGGATGATATGCAGCAGTGATCAACGGCAGAACAGGGGCTCTGAACGCAGTATGGATTAAAAAGGAATTACCATCTCTCTCAATATAAAATTAGGATCATTTATTCTCTACAGAGGCCCCCATAGAATAGTGCATCCATCCCCTCACTCATGTTTAGACAGACGTAAGGCAACAGGCCAATGACATTCAGAACAGCAACAACATCAACAATTGTACAGCTAGTTTTTAAAATTTAATAAAAAAGACAAACCAATTAGGTAATATTAATGAAATTATTAAAATGTGCAGATTAATAGTCAGAAATAATTTGCGATTTTAAGAGCGGAAAGGATACATTAAAACTCAATTACATTTATCCCTTAATAATAAAAAAAAGGTTTTTGAATTTTACATCATGATAAATGAGAACTATATGTGATTACTAATTACTGTTGACTAATTTCCTGTCTGGACGTTTCCCTCCTCATTGTTAAAAGTCATTATATGTCTGGGTGCCAGTCAGTGGAAGCACACAGACATGTTGGCCAGCTGTCATATTCATTCAGCACCAGCCCATCAAGTAGAGAATTCAGCACCACGGACAGTGACCTGTGTTACAATGACATCAGGTCATTGGGCTCTAAATATTTTTCTAGAAATAACTAAATGGCTCTATTGTAGAAATTTCCAGCCAGAGTCTTGTGGTGCGTTCGTTTTTCTCTCGGAACTTGGAAATTCCAAATTGGGTGACATCACATCCAACAATCTCCCGTTCAAGCTAGCACAACTCGGAACAAACATGGCTGCCTCCATGAATACGCTGCTGTGTTGTTGCTTTATATTTTAGCAGTTATGGAGTAAGATTATTATTTCAGACAAATAAACAAGAAACAGGAACTAGTCAAACCACATTAAAAGCTTTATAAAGTATTTTAGTACATTCATAGCGATATTCTTTTTTCGAGAGGCAAACAAACTACAAACAAACCAAAAACACTAACAAGTCTGGTAAAAATCTGATATTGCATGTTAGGATACTGTTTACGGTCACAATATGGTATTCTCTAAATCGAACACGTGCAATTACATTAATAATTACTAATAATTATAAATAATAATAATAATAAATGGGCGGTATGGTCGTGCACTGGTTAGCACTGTTGCCTCACACCTCTGGGACCCAGGTTCAAATCTCCGCCTGGGTCACATGTGTGTGGAGTTTGCATGTTCTCCCCCATGTCGTCGTGGGGTTTCCTCCGGGTACTCCGGTTCCCCCCCACAGTCCAAAAACATGCTGAGGCTAATTGGACTTGCTAAATTGCCCGTAGGAATGCATGTGAGAGTGCATGGTGTGTGTGAGTGTGCCCTGCGATGGGCTGGCCCCCCATCCTGGGTTGTTCCCAGCCTCGTGCCCATTGCTTCCGGGATAGGCTCCGGACCCCCCGTGACCCAGTAGGATAAGCAGTTTGGAAAATGGATGGATGGGATAATAATAAATTTAACAAAATAAACATTTTTAAGGATTTGTAAAATAGAATTAATGTTGAGTGTGTAAGCCGCCATGTTGAAATTACGTCACAGGGGCAACTCGGACAAGAAGATTCTGTCAGACATTAACGTCATAAAAGAGGCGTTTCTAATGGGAAGTGATGTTTTTCGTGACGTTTTTGTCCGAGTTGGAGTGAAATAATCAAACGCAGCATGTGTTCCTATTTGAAGAGAATATTCTATTTTTATTCTAAGGAACTACAGAAAATCAGCTCTGCATGTGATCTCCCCTTTACTGCTCGAGCAGGGCACACGCACATCAACAAGTGTCAAGGCAGCAAGTGCATGCAAACAACTTCTCAGGACGGTTACAGTATAGGACCTTCAGAAAGAGCCAGACTGCGGCGTCATTCAGAGATTCCATTGTCTAAGGCTTGCACTAAAACATTACAGCATATTTAAACAAAGTAGCATGGCACCTGTGTCAGAATCCCTCCCTGCCTTGTTCTGTTCTCTCTTTGTTGTCCCCATTTAGCCAGCACATGTCACTGGCCATCCTGACTCCTCTTTTGATTGTGGGTTTTAAGGATATCAGTGGGTCTGTGTTTTCATAATTGTCCCCCAGGCCACCATGCTGCTCAGCCCTTGATTCCAACTACAGTTGCAATCAGGTGGTTCTCAATCTACTAGGACTGTATAACAGGATTGGCCACCTGTTCTACCTTTGCTCGTTCAGCCGCATTCATGAGTCTGGCCTATAGGTTATTCAAATTTTGTCCTGCCAAATTTACCGGACAGGAGGTGGACACTGCAAATGAATGTGTGAATACTCCAATACCTACATCTTTACAAGTTACCTGAAGTGGTTTGGT